>NC_141350.1:51860795-52125795 GCF_057382095.1 Aulonocara sp. 'chitande type north' Nkhata Bay
TGTGAAGAGTCAGACTAGGTAAGCTAAGCTAATCGACCACTGGCCTTTATGTTTCGTCCTGACACCCGAGAGTGATAGGAGACTTTTTTGCTCACAAACAAAAACAGTAACACAACTTTGTACTAAGAGAAAATGTGTTTGTTTAAAGGGCTAAAGTTATAGTGTCATATATGAGTTTGTCTTTGATCCACTTTCTGCTGAACCTTTCCTTTCATCGGTCTTAAGTGTACTCCCGGGAGTTTTACTCCCCCTTTCAAAAACAAATTGTCATCCACTACAGCAGTTGTAAGGTTTAGTCGAGACTTGGGCTTGTGGTAAATGGTTCTGGTTAAGGGAGCTAAGAACTTCAGCACTGTCATAGTTTTTCAGAAACCTTCTTCCTTCCAAGGCTGCTGGATTAGTGACTTCTCTTTGTTTCACTTCTAGACAAAAAACAACAACACAAAAACACAAAACTCAGACAAAGGAAAGGAAGGAAGGAAAGTAAATTCACAAATAAAACAAACCCATTTTTATAATTTTATTGTGTTCATCAATATGTTACTCACCCATTTCCAGATATCTGCATCTACTCAGCTTTGAGCAGCTCTTTCATTTCCATTATGCTTTGTTGTACAATATTACACAAAAATATCCACTAAGAATTCGATACATTATGCAAGACGGACGTATCGTGTATATTTTATTGCATTATGGTTCAGGCCTTATACACTCGGGCATTGTTACAATTATTACAAGCAGACATGTGACTGGGGCACTTGCATGAAAAACAGGTATAACTTTTGATTTGATTAGACTGAGCATTCATAAAAGCAGAACAATGTAATTTTTAAATAATATCTTCGCGTCATCATTATCATCGCTTTACAAGTCTTGCACAGGGTTCCTGCACCATTTTAAAAAATCCAAACCTGTATCTTTTGGGACCTTTTAAGACCTCAATGTCCAAATTATGTGTCACAGTCAGGCTGTAAACAGGCCATAACCTGTAGCTGGGTATACAACTATGAAGGAGTACAATAATCCTTACACAGTGATATTTTTACGTGCCACAAATGAGAGTAAAGTGAATCTGTTTTTAATGATATCTTAGACAGAATCTACATATGTACCTTAGCTATCATACTTGTATGTAAAAGATGTTAACAGCATTATTGTTTTAATCTCATTATATTTTTCAGTAACACACTAATATATGCATGATGCAAGATTCAGTGATTACATTACAGTTACTATTGTCTTGTTAGGTTCTTCAGTTTTCTGCCGGGCAGATAGAAAGGAAAAGAAAAAAATCAACATGCTACAATCATTTCAGTTTCTGGTGCTGGGAGGTGGAAAATGGTGTAGTCTACATTTTTGCAAATAACTTTTGTTTTTACTGCATGAAAGGACAAGCGATAATGAAACGCAAACTGAGTCCAGAATAGAAACACAACTTTAGCTCCTTGAAGCCATCTGCACAGACAGCATGCTAACACAAAGCTAGCGAAGAACCCAGAGTGATGTTAAAGCTGAGCGCTGGCCAGCCCCAGCCCCGCAGCCAGACACTTCAAAAGGTAGCAAACTCATGCTTGTAGCATTGTAGCCTACGTTTCTATCTTTCATTTCTATCGTTATGGCCATCACTTTAAAGTTTCTTTGGTCGGATTTTAAACTTTGCTTTGTGTTGTTGGTTTTGTGTTCATATTGTAAAAAGTAAAAGAAAGATTGCTCGTGTTTCTGTATTCAAATAGGGATTTATATTGGTGTGTGGGACTGTAGCCTCAGGCTTATATTTTTAACTAGTAATTATGTGACAATGCATTTCAGGTTATTTTATAGAGTAGCTCTATAATGAGTAGTGTACTTTCTCAATCAAGTAATTAGCTAACATAGTGCATTTCTTTTAAGTAAAGTAATGCGTAATGACCCAAGCATTGGCTGCGACTCTCTTGCAAAAGAGATTTTCAATCTCATCTCGTGTTATTGTAGTTAAGTAAAAAGAAAAAAAATCTGACATACTAAAAGCACAGTTCTCAACTGTTTTGTTAAATTAGAAATGTCATGTGCAGCTACAGCTGGTACCAGTAGTGGCATTGTTGAGCACTTCCATGAGTCAATCTGTAAAAGTGTGTGTTTAGACTCAGGCTCGAGTATGACAGTGCAATTTACAGTTTTCTTTCTTATTTTTGTCTTTACCCTGAAACGACACTTGAAGCTGTGAAAACATCTGAAATTGTTAATGAAATTAACCAACACTGGTTAACAGTAATTTGGTGATCATCGCATGTTTTAAGACCAACAGCAAAACTATTATTACGTTTTCTAATGAACTTGCTGGAACCCTGTTGTAAGACTTGCGCAAAGACCCTTTGCTTTTATGTTTTAGTCATCAGGAGCCACGCAGTGTGACGAAGCGCAACTCCAAGCAAAGTTTGTCCATTTGACAGAGGCACAGAAAGACAGAAATATTGAGAAACTGCAAAAACAGAGAGGTAGGCACTGTAATAATCCTGAAAACAGGTTCTGTGCTGTCGAAGCCTGACCTGAACTCCACTGAGGCCAAGGGGACTAATTGTTAATTAAGCAATGGTGATGAAAAAGAGCTCAAGTGTAAATGAATGTGTCAGTCTGAAGGAGCACTCAGACACACCTTTTAGCCCCACAAAGGAAAATCAGCATTATTTTAAACTTGACAGTGCACTCCAGCAGTTCAGAATGGCTGCTTATTATTCATGGTGAAATTGAAGTTCGGATGTTGTTACTAAAAGAGAGTTGAGTAAAAAAAAAGAAAACGATAAAAACAAGAAGGAGAAGGAAGATTGGTTATAAATTATGGGAGGCAGTGGAGAAGTCTTGGGCTTTTGGCTGTTGTGTGTGTGTGTGTGTGTGTGTGTGTGTGTGTGTGTGTGTGTGTGTGTGTGTGTGTGTGTGTCGGTCTGCTGTGGAGGTAAAATGAATTGCACCTTGGGGCAAAAAAGGAAAAATCTAAAAAGACTTTTTCTGAAGTTGAACACAAAATCACTGCAACTCCTTCTCTTAACAAGATCATCCCAGACTTTTCTGATGTTCAGCTATCAATGATGTAATGCTCGTCATCTATAGCATCTATCCTTTGCCTGCTCCGGTTGCCTCGGGGCAGGACTGGGGCAGGTTTAAGGCAATGTCTCTGAGACTGTCTCTCTCCTCCGTGATCTCCTGTATGTCCTGTTCAATGAGGGACAGACGGCTCTGCTGCTCTTTAGCGGCCGATTGCAGCTTCTGGATCTTTGAGCCTAGCGTTGGGCTCTCTACACTCCCGCGAAGCATGCTCAGACGGTGCGCTGTCTCGTTCAAGATCCGGTGAAATCGCTCCAGTGGCACATCCCCATCTGGAGGGAGGACAGAAAAAGAAAACGCTGCATAACAGACTTGAAAAAGATCTGTTTTTTTTAGACTGTGGTTTATTAATGGCTGTCCTACTTCACTTATTCAAACAGCACATAACCCAGCATTGTGACCTAATTGCAGTGATTGGATGATTATTCTCTCAAGCACAGTAGAACTGACCACAAAGTGCAAAACCTCACCTTTCTAATGAATTATAAAAATGATTTGACCAAAGAGGACATACAGTAGGTCAGATATATATGTCAGACCTAAAGGAAATGCTGCTCGGACTTGTGCACAGCAGTTATTCGTGTTTTACGGTCTGAGGAGTATTTCCATGTTTAATGAGGCATTAAAAGGCACCGAGCTCTTTAGTGGGCTGATATTTAAGGTATAATGAAAATTTATGGGTTTTATAGACACAGAAGAGCAAAAAGTAGTGACTTACCAATCTTGCTGATTAGCTCAGTTAGTGTAACAGAATAGGCCTCTAGCTGGAGCTTGGCTGCTTCCATATCTTCCTTTACGCTGGCCAGAGACACCCCAGGCTGAGAATTACAAGACATGCTCTAGAAACAGTCTTTTAAGCTGCACGCAGGATGAACAGATCGATATGCATAGATTTTTTCCTTCAAATATGTGTATGGCTGTGTTAAATACCTCTGAGGTAATCTGGGTGTTAGCTCTATCAGTCAGCAACTCCTGCACTGACAGCTGCTCTAAGGCAGAGTCTATATTGGAGCTAAGGTGAGCAGATGCAGTCCTGGTATGCTTAGCCTGGGTCAGAATGGCTTTGGATTCCTAAACACAAAAATGAGGGAAAGGTTAGCAAATGACTACTGGAAATATTCTGAAATGTTTATGAAAAACCACTAAGAGATCTATGGATCTGTGGATTGTGAGTGCTACTTTAATGTTTGCTTAGCTTTTTATTTTATATGTTAGCATGCTAACAATCGCCTAATCAGCATTTAAGTACCGCTGTGATCGGCAATATGTGACAGCATCACATATGGCCTTTTTTGATAGTGAGTAAAAATAAACATCAAAACTGAGTGAAAACATAACAGTCAAACTCCCATCAGTAAAATGAACCTGGTGCCCTCGTAGACAAACTTAAGATTTATACCAGCACAGACTTGGCTAATCGAAAAGAGCACCATTAGATGTTAGCCTTAAGGCACAGACACTTAATATCAGCACTTGACAGAACAGCAGTATCATGTGATGAGAACTTGTAGTAGAGAGATGTGGCACTCAAGGAATCCTGATGAGAAATTTTCTGGGGAATTCTGTAATGTCAGAGATGGCGATCGTTACATTTCTTCCTCCAAAGAATCAATAATCTGCAACTGATGCATGCACACAGCTTGGGGTTGGGTTTATGTAGTGGCTGTAAAGTGCATTGGTGGTTGATCTTGGCTGTGTGTTTATCATCTGAATTAGCACAGTAGCTGGTCGGGTGTTGATATGAGCCAAATATGCTGATTGTATTAACACTTCGAATTGAGCTTAAATTAATCCTTGGTGTAAAACGTTGCAAAAAAGTAGGAAAACACAACTTATTTCATAGGGTTTTTTTTCACATTTGACTTGTGATATTATACATGCAGTTTTTATGCCTCAGTGACTATTGAGTTTAAGCTACGGCTCTCCATTAATTCATTGACTGGGACTTTTAAAGTCAAAATAACTTCCCAGAGTTACTCTAGAAGGTCTTTGGGTGAGATTAACTGGAACATTATTATTTGTGACATCATCTAATCAGAAGCTATACTTTTGAACAAATTAGGAATTTTGTTTTGTGTATCACACAAAAAAATGATTGACTTACTGCAAAAATGTTGTCAATTCCACAAATTAGCAATTCTCCAATTAACATCCATCATTTATAATCCCATTTGTTCAGTGTTATGGTTGGAAAAACAAGTATTCACACCTTTACCACAGCATGCGCTTTTTGTTCGGCGTCCTTTGCCGTGCTACTTGAGATGTTGGAGTGTTCCAGAGCTGGTTTAAGCATCTTCTCGGTCTCTGCGACTTTCTTCCTGACATCAGGCAGGATCTTTTCCTCCAAGGGTCTTGCCTTCTTGATTGCAGCCTTGGTCTGCGCCTGTTGACGGGGCCACTGTGTAACCATGCCTGAATGGAGATTCAAGCGGATGGATGTTATTAGGATTAAGGCATAATCAAAGTTGTATTAGATTAAAAAAATATTTGACTAAAAAGGTCACTGTGTACTGGGTGAATTTAATTTTTTTTATCCACTCTTTATTACTCTCTACTATTACTGACTGTCCAAGCAGACAAAATAACCTAAGACTCTCTTTATGTTTCATAAATGTCAATATTTAATTAATGAAGTTTAAGCTAGAACGACTCAAAACATTCTGGCTCTTTCTGTTTTTCTACAGAAGCCGCTATTGTGCTCAATACGTGACAAATGGGTCAAGACATTACAACCGTGATGACATATCTATTATATTAATACACGAGTCTCTGGGTCATACGGTGGTTTTCTTTTCATCTCAGTACTTGACATTTCAATTTAAGCAAAATAATTTAGTTGTACATTCAACAAAAGCAATAATGTACGTCAAAAAGATAGAGGCTTACGTTCTAGTTGTCTGTGAAGAGAGATTGCTTCTGATTCCACCTCTTTGCCTGTCACAACTGATGACAAAGTCACAACTTTTGCTCCGTGAGCTTGAGTTTGCAGCTTTAGTACAAGAGAAGGAGGATAAAGCAAGAAGTCAGTAAAGTCAAGTGTAGTTTATTAAATCTTTGCAATAATGTTTATTGTGTTTCATGTTATATTTTGTTCAATTATTGTGTTTGTAACAAAATATTCTTCTGTAATTTTCTATCTATCTATCTCTCTTCCTTCCATAGATAGGGTAATTGGAAACACTAAATTGCCCATGTGAGTACAAATGGTTGTCTGTGTCTATGTGTTAGCCCTGTGACAGCCTGGTGACCTGTCCAGGGTGTACCCTGCCCCTCGCCCTAAGACAGCTGGGATAGGTTCCAGCAACCCTGAAAAGGATAAGCGGAAGAGAATGGATGGATTTGTATTAGCTGATCTCAAAACGAACAGTGACGACGAACATTACGCCTACGTTGCTGACATTGCACGTACCTTACGTCTCCGTGCACATTGTTGATTGTAAATACTTTTCGCTAAACTCTGGGGTCTGTGAAATGTGTTGTCATGCATATCTATAATTGATTACTTTGCCTTATACAATGAAAATGTAGCTTGCAAAGAAGAAGAACAAAAAATATGTTTATATGACTCATTTCTTTGGTGTTTAAGGTTTTGCTGTATCACTATACGTAGTGATAGAATGAACATAGAAAGAATAACAATAAATTAACATACATTACTGTGTTTTAATAATTCACAGAACTATGCTGTTAACATGGCTAATAACCATCAATACTAGCAAACACTTAGTGTGGTTACCTTGCTGACGTTATTCACGCTTTCCATGCTGTTGTTGACTGTCTGTAGTAAAGGCTCCACCACTTCTCTGACCTTAGCAATGAGACCGTCTTGAGTCTGAACTTGCTGGTCCAGTTCTTTTGTCTGTTTCACCAGGGTCTCACCCCACTACACAAGAAAGGGGATAACAAGAAGCAACAGTTCTATTAGAATAAAGATCTTTTTTTTAATTGCTTTCTCTACTTTTCTCAACTACCACGTACACAAAGGGCACCTTAGCATATTTCTGGGTCATTTAACAGTGTATTCTGCTCAGACATGCTGCTGTGGTAATCACCCCCCCTCCAGAACAACATGTGCCCTGTGAGCAACAGAAGCTGCCAGAATCTTCTCTCCTGTGCCTCAGTGTGCGTCTTTCCTTGCAAAATATTAAATGAGAAAAAAACGAAGTGACATTAACTTCCAATTCCCCATACCTCTATCTCTATATGACCCAAGTTAAACAAACCAGAGTGGTTCCTTATATAAGCAGCACCCACACTAATTAGAATGAAATGATTGATTTATTGGTTCAAAATGCAACAGAATATGCTTGAAATCGTAGTGAAGATTAAACTGACCTCTGTTGTAAAGTTGGTTAGATGTTTGGTTTGGTTGAACTGAGTGTGATCAGCCTCCGGATATGGGCTGGCATCTGTCAGAGCCAGCTGATGTAAGAATGATGTGATGTTACCCAAGGCAAGCTTTAAACCAGCAGCTTCTTCCTCCAGGGCCAGCTGTTCGGCTACAGTATCGTTCACCTGCACCGTCAGGTTCTCCTTCTGCTGCTGCATCTGTGTGATTCTAAAATGAAAGAAGTACAGTAAGAATGTATCAAAACATATAATATATCCCCGATAGGTGGGAAACATATAGAAAAGTTTTTTTTAAAAAAAAAGTTCTTGTCTCTGTTCTACACAACCACCTACGTGCACATGCATGCTAAAAATGTGCTAGTGCTAACTTCTAGCTTCACATTGGCTTTTAACCACACTTTCCAAGGTGAAAGTCCTCTTCTAAAGCCACTGCACATTCTGTCTCTTTCTTCATTCTCCTCTTACAAGTCTCCTGTCATGAACTAGATTTTCTACAGCAAACGGTTCCCAGATGCAGTGCAGGAGTTCTCTCACTGAACATTTACATAAAAATATGGTGATACTGATATCAAAACATGATTGACTTACTGACAGACTGACTGAAGTCCAAAACATGTAGTCTATTTCAGCTTTAATGTAATATATTATGGGTCATTTATAAGTGTTCATATAGTGAGATACTATACTACAGGATCATTCGAATGTCACATATACTGTAAATCATTTTCCAAATAATAAGATGATCACAGCGTGCAATACTGAATGCAATAACAACCTTGAAACTAATTTAAAAAGTGCTTTTTTAATTAGTATGCGAGACAAATGTTTTTCTTTTGAATCGTGTGAACACAAAAGCTCATGCAGCAAAATTTCAGCCTTCTGTATTATCCTGTTTAATAAAAAGCCAACTTAAAAAGACAAAAAGTGAAAATAAAAAAATGGGTTGATTATATACAACAGCAGCTTTATACTGCTGAGGGATAGCTCAGTAGATAAAGTGATCACCCCATGGTTGGAAGGGTTGGGGGTTCAAATCCACTGAACGGCTACCATGAGGTACCCCTGAGCAAGGTACCGTCCCTACACACTGCTCCCCAGGTGCTAGATTGGTGGCAGCCCACTGAGTTGATGGGTTAAATGCAGAGAGAAACATACATTATTATTTATTTTGCAACCTATCTGACCCAGACACATTATCATATAATGCTGTATATTATGATGCATCAGTTGCAGAAACTGATGCACCAGTGAAATTAGTGTTAAAGAGTTTCCTTGTGTTTTAGACTTTATTTGCAAGAATGTACAGGACGTATACAGAGGTCCTCGTTTCTAAATTTAAAAGAAAGACGACCCACACAACAACTTGATGTCTCTCCCCTTCTCTCTGCTGTCTCAGAAACCCCCCTTCTTCCTGTAGAGCTGACTTCACTTTGCACTCAGCAGTAGGAGGTACTTGGCAGAGGGAGAGGAAATGGTAGGTGACATCAGTGTTAAAGAGGTGTGTTTGACTTTGTGACTTATGCTCTTTCTTTGACCAGCATGCAGTTTGCTGCTTGCTGCGGCTCAGTCACACTAGAGCAAAAATAGGACTTCAATTGAGAATAAGAGAATAAGCAAACATTTGCTGTTTAATTTATAAAACTGGACAGTTTTCCAACAAATGTCAGTCAGTGTGAAGCAGTCTGGAGTTCGTTTTACTTGTCTCTTTGCAATAGAGGACTGAACTCAGTCGGTTACCAGCCAGTTGTATTCTGGTTATATTTCTGTTTATAGAGAGATGTGCCTATGTCATTTTGCATTAAAGTATCTGTCCTGAAGCATCTATTTGTGGAGGAACTTCTGCTTCTGTCCATGAGGTTCTGACGGCAGTCAGGATACATTTTAAATGTTAATTTCTGTGTCTGTAGACCGATTAATTCCCCTATTATTGCAAATAAAATGGAACGGATTACCAATGACTACATTCAACTGCAGACTCACAGTTGATGCGTGAAAGTCATTTTAAAAAGTGCAAATAACTGCAGATGGTCACAGATCTAATCTCCAACTTCCAGGAAAACATTTCAGAGAGGTCTTAAGTTAAATGCAATAGTTTTTGTTGTGTCCAGTCTCCAACCATTGTTTATCCTGATGTGACTGTAGCATCAGAAATGGTTTGAGATGGTTCGAGCATCTTTGTAAAGCTATTCATAAAATTCTTCCTTTGCTCATGGTTTCGCATCCCCTCCATGTTTATTGTTATTTCCCCAACATCAGAGAAAAGAGCTTGTATAGTTAACTTGCTTTCTCTCCCTTGCAGCACTGTGCACAATATCTTGAGAGTGACATGAGCACATGAATTGCTTGTATGTAGTATAGTACATACAGCAAAAGTATGAATGCGCTGTGTTATCAGAGCACAGCTTTCAGGGTGGCTTTATATATGTGTGTGTCACTACACTTTTATTCTCCGCAGTCAAGACTTCTTGTGTGTGTGTGTGTGTGTGTGTGTGTGTGTGTGTGTGTGTGTGTGTGTGTGTGTGTGTGTGTGTGTGTATAAGACATCTGAGTCTCCTGAAGTTCTCCATGAAAGAATAAACCTGGCCGCATAAGATATCCCCAACAACAAATCCATTTGTACCGCTGTAATTGGTCACTACGTTAAATACAGCAAGGCTCAAAGAGCCCAACCACAAATTTAATTTTTGTCCCTTCTGCCTTATCTCTTTCCCCACTCAGTGATTAATTTCATACTTTTATGTCTTCATTCAAAGATCCTCAAAGGCATGTTTTAAACCTATAGGGAGCCTTTCTCCATCAGAACAAGAAAACAGCCTGCTAGTGTGAAACTATGCAAATATATCACTCTGTGTTGTGAGAAAAAGAAAAGAAAAGGGAGGGGCAAAAAATGACTGCAGAATAAAAACTGCAACAGTAACTGTAGCTGCTTTTATTAAGAGATCTGAAACATGACTGGGGTTTCAACTAGACACTACATGTCTGCACAGATTTTACAAGACAGACTGGCTGGAAAGCTGTGGTTTAAGCTTTTAACGGTGACCTAGCATTGGCTAAAAATCATTTTTTGCTTATTTTCAGTGATTTAACTTTTCACTTTGCAATAAGGATGTACAAAATTGCCCCGAGACCTGGTGACATTTCTACTGGATGGTTCTGACTATGGTCAGAAGAGGCACAATGTTCAAAAAACCAGAAAAGGCAGTGAACTGCTGTTCAGTTTGTTATTTAAATTATTCTTCAACATTCTACTTTATGTAAAAGCTCAATCAGAAAGTAATAATATCTCCAAAAAACATGCAGGAAGGTAAAAACAAGTACGCAGTTTCCCACTAAAATGTAAAGTCCATTAATGTAGCTCAAAGTTGTGCTGAACAAGTGCTACTACCCCTTTGCTGTTGATGATTACAAACACTGAGGTGAATTGTTTCTAACAGTTGCAGTGCTGCCGAGTACTAGTGATACAGACCTTTTGTTGGAGACAGGTTGAATACCTTTGTCATTTTCTGATTGGGTAGCTTCCTGCCTATAAAATGCCTCTGATCTGCTTAAGTGCCACCACATGGGGAAATATGTGTGGGAAATGCAATTTTATGCTGCCCATCTGTGCGTAAACTGCTCACTTTGCATCCTATAAAGCGACACACAAACGCACGCAGACACACACACACACGCGAGCACGCACACAGTGCTGCAGTGCTCCGAAGATGAACACAACTCCTCTGAATCAAGCTGACTACTGGTAGAAGGGAGTAATCAATTTGGAGCTCCTCACTTCTTGCTCTCATCATGGCCACCGGAGGGCTTTTTGCATCATTCTGTCTAGCATCCAGGATAATCCTCAGAGCAATCACACGCTAGGAGATGCAGCAAGCGTGTGGCAAATCCAAGAAAGCAATAGGCTTACAGTTGAGAGAAGCTGTCTCCCTGTGGCTAAATGTCTTACTCCTTAACTCTAGTGTGCTTTAAGAGGCAGCAGCAAAGAAGAGGACCTTGAGCTATAATACAGTGATAGGTGCACTTTGTTATATACACACACATGGCAAAAGCGCAATAATCCAGGGAGTTGTAGAATGCTTTATGTGAATGTGAATTCATACAAAGCATTGTTTCTGCCTGTGCATGTCTACAAGAGCATATGTTTGTCGTTGTGCTCACTGCTCCGTTAGGTTCCTGATGTACTCCTCTGTAGAGTTGTCCTGCAGTAGATCCATCAGTGAGCTATAGGTCTGCTTTGAGGCTCTTACTGCCCTGTCGGCTATAGCCTCGATGTGGTCCGCTGTTTCCCTGTGACTACCAGAAGAAGAAGAAGAAGAAATAAAAAAAGTTAAATAATGTAAAAGAGGAATAAAAAGAGCATTACAGAACAGTAGAGTACTGCAGCTGCTGCAAGGAAAGAGAAAAATGGATTTCCACTCTGGATATTTTTAACTAGAACAAAGGTGTGACTCTAAAGCGCCGAGAGCATCGATTCACAGTAACCTAACCACAATGTATTTGACAAGCTAAAAGCCGGGAGTGATGAAGCTCCGTAAATTACTATTGCGGTCTTTGCTTTTAACTGACAACTCAAAGTCCATTGACCTAACTTACCTTTTCATTAGCACCTGTGAGTCATTGACCATAATGTTCCATTTGTTGGGTCGTGACACTGCCTCAAAAGGAATGAGCTGTGAAAAAGGTAGTGAGAGAAAGCGACATACTGAGCAAATGACAAAAAAAGTACAGCTCTGGTCTTGGAATGGCTCTAAGCTGTTTGGACGTGTTTAATTAAATCATATGAGGTGACGTAATTTAAAGGATTTTTCACACTTCAGCTGATTATTTTTAAAAGTGTTTTTGACACAGTGCTGTTTGCAGTCAGAGAAATTTTCATTTGTGTGAAAACTGTGTGTTTCTGAGAGTTATTCAGAAAAATACAGCATTGCGCTAAAATCTTGAACCACCTCTCATTTCTTTATATTTTGCTAGAAAACTAAAAATAGCTGCATTGATTTATTCAAATAGGGTAATCATGGAAAAACAGCACATGAGGAAAAAACTGAGTTTGAAAGTCAATATTTGGCATGGACACAAAACACAGCCTGAACTCTCTCTGGCAGCTTTCTTTAAGTCAGGGGTCTCCAACTCCAGGCCTCGAGGGCCGGTGTCCTGCAGCTTTAAATCTGTCCTTGATCCAACACAGCTGATTTAATAATAATAATAATAATAATAATAATAATAATAATAATAATAATAATAATAATAGATTGGATTTATATAGCGCTTTTCAAGGCACCCAAAGCGCTTTACAATACCACTATTCATTCACTCTCGCATTCACACACTGGTGGAGGCAGCTACAGTTGTAGCCACAGCTGCCCTGGGGCAGACTGACAGAAGCGAGGCTGCCATATCGCGCCATCAGCCCTTCTGGCCAACACCAGTAAGCAGTAGGGTAAAGTGTCTTGCACAAGGACACAACGACCAGGACAGAGAGCCCGGGGATCGAACCGGCGACCTTCCGGTTACGGATGCGCTTCCTGAGCCACGGTCGCCCCAATTTAAATGGCTAAATGACATGTCCTGAAGCTCTCCAGAGGCCTGGTAATGAATTAATCATTTGATTCAGGTGTGTTGACCCAGGGTGATATCTAAAACCTGCAGGACACCGGCCCTCGAGGCCTGGAGTTGGACACCCTTCAGGAAAAGTTCTCCAGGCTTCCCGAAGGACATTTCAAAGCTCTTCACTGGATGTGAGCTACCTTTTGTTCTGTTCTTTGTCTACCAGTTGCTTTCCACATTGTATTGCATGATGGCTCAAAATCCACACTTGTCCTCGTTCAAAGGTTTATCATTTCTGATAAGATCTGAACCACCTCTGAATTAAACGTAGCCATAAACCATGACAGTACCTCCGCCGTGTTTTACAGATGAAAACAGATGCTCAGTGGTGTACCTCCCCCTGAACCTGTCTGTACATATTGACTGTTAGATAATGATTTGAGCAAAAAGTTTTAATTTGGGTTCTCATATGAACATTAAAAAATTTAAAAGACTGTCTTGAAAATACAAACCCCAAAATAGAAACTCAGTACATCAAAAATAAATGAACTTCTATTTATTGACATGTACAGTTCTGCCCTGTTTTTTTTTTATTATTTTGCAATATTTGTCATATTCGACAAAGATTTAAATACAAAATGCAGATTTATTAGATCTACTTTTAAATACATCAATTCCTTTTTCACAGAGGATTAGATATGGTTGGATAGTTTAGACCTTTGTCTAATATGACATTATGTCTGATGATCTTAAACATGTAAGTGTAACAAATATTGCAAAAAGAAAAATGACAAAAGAAAGAAATCAAAAAGGGGGCGTAAACTATTTTACAGCACTGCACGTTAGAAAAGTTGTGATCAGCGAAACAAACCAGAGATTTTCTGGGATTTTGAATGAGCCTAAATACATGATCAGCGTTACAAAATGACCTGTGAACATAAGAGCTTTGTCATTTTGGGCTGTGACTGTCTGCATTCTTGCTCCACGTGGAAAAGAATTGCTGGTGAAGTTGAGAAATGTGATTGTGAGACTTCACAACACTGGAAAAGAATACAGCAAGATTTATGGCCAACTTAAAAATCAGTCGAAACAGTTTCAACAGTAATCAGAGGTACAGTACATGCCCTAGTACTACAAATCAGGATCCTTTTAAATGAGGTAGTACTTACACAATCGAAAAAACCCCAGACAAATGAAACCTTCAGACTTGGCACATGGGTTATCAGTAAAAAATTTGATTTTCTGTGACAGCTCAGAGAGCAAGCAACTCTCTTGCTTTCTCTCTGGCACAACACCGCAAGATCAAATTAACAATAAACAGGGAAAAGAAAAAAAAGTTTAATGAACATGGGGAGTGATGGTCATATAAGACCAGGATCAATTTGTCCAATGTATTTGGTAAGAACAAGGCCAGGACTACCAGAATGAACACACAGAAGTAAACACATGATGATGATGATGATGATGATGATGATGATGATGATGATGATGATATGATTATATGAGTCCAAAAAGGTGTTGGGGGGGATTTGTTTTATAGCTGGAACCCCAAATATGCAAGACTATTAATAAAATAGCAGTAAAAAGTGTAATTATGGCCTCATTTGAGTCCAAAGACAGTCTTTTTAAAGATGTGGGTGGACACAGAAAGCATTATAAATAAGGCTTGAAGCTCAGTAATGGAATACTTAGAGCTTTGTTGTATTGAGTGCCTACTGTGTGGGATATATTTACAATGTAACGCCTGTAAGGTAATACAATTGCGAATCAGCTGACATGAAAGTTATATTGCACTGGAGAGTACTCAATACTTTTGCATGTTTATATAATGAACCTCCTTGTATAAATGTATGTAATCAAGCAGGTTCAAAGCAGGGGCATATGGGGGGGAGGGGTCCTAAAAAGGTCTGAAATTGCCTGAAGTTTTGTCTTAATAAATGTAGTGTTTATACGGTTGAAACCAGAGTCCTTCCCAGAGTGGCATTCAATTTGAAAAAATGCAAACAAAACGGGCAAACTGAATCAACAATTGACACACAAGCATTTTTCTTCATTTTAGTGGAAGGGAGGTGGCCGCTGTGCTTATTAATATGAAATTACATTGCTGTTGCTTCAGGCATACCCAGGTGATAAGCACAATGGACACACACACACGCGCGCACACACACGCAATCAGAAATAGAGAGTTATATACTGGCAAAACAAGCTCACTCATCTCTCCAAACCTAAATAACATGGCAGGAGTATCTATAATAAATTCCTGCAAGCGTCATGAAGAGACCGTGAAAAGCCTTGAGGCAGGTGAAGAACAAGTTGTTAATTTTAGCGTCCATCAACATCTTTGGGTTTTTGTTTCAGAGGGAGGAGTGTGCCACTCATATGGAGAAGGGTGGGGGTGTGAGGGGGTGGAGTTATGGTTTTGCCTGGGGGGAATCTTTGTGGATCTACACAAAAGAGCAGCATCTAGCAAGGTAAACTGCAACCTCCCACACTAAAGACAATAAAAAAAATAATAAAAAAAACATGCTACATACAGTGTCAGCATGCTAGCACACAGTATATAATGCAATGGCATAAAAGACTGATTATTGCTTACAGTAATATTTATAGTACTTGATTTAATATAAGCATATGCTTGAGCTATCATGTGCAATACCTTCTAACCCAGATAACAATAAAAATGTTCCAAAGAGGTTAGTTTGATGTTAGGACTGCTTGTTTTTGTCAATCTTCCCTCCAAAAAGTTCTAAGGAGGGCTACTTTTGATCAATTTCAAATTCCCACTACCAAACTTTGCTACACATTTGATACACTGCAGTATTATTCTCTGTCTAGCTCGCCTTGTTAAATCACTGGTTATCTAACTGGGAGTGGGCTTTCACTGTGAGGCACACAGGCACTCTACAGGGGTCGTGTATAACCGGTGGAAAACGTGCCGTGAGACTGAGTAGAACGAGTATGAATTATGCAAAGACAGTAAACAAGCAGGACTTTGCTGATGCTGCTGTGCTGACCTTTGGTGAATCTGTTATTGTTAATGTCATTCATGTAAGCTCACATTTGGATTCACTGGCAAAGGGGACTTTCTTTTTCTCCCAATCATTCACTCATACTATTGATTTTGACATTTTTTCTTCCTTTGTGGTGTGAAGGCCACTACCGGTGCTGTGAAACCACTCAGCTTAGCAGTATCTTAACTAAATCTTGTCTTGTTTAACTAATTTTGTTAAGTTTCTGCAATGCTGGCCTGCTGCTTGTGCTAACGTTTCCACACAGAGTGCTATGAAGTACCCCTTTAAAACCAGTGGTATATCTATGATTTGGCACTAAGAAAGCCTAAGTCTTTACTTAGAATACCAATTTAAAATTTGACAATAGTGCATAGTTATGCTTAGGTCTGCTGTTCTGCTGGAAACCTGGGGCACGGCAATATTCATCACAGCTGAACAATGGCTGCAGGTTGATTTACTTCATGAAGTCTGTGATGGATAGCTCAGATCCACATGTCATCAGTTTTCTTCAGTGAAACTGTACAGAAACAACCGAAGGAAATTTGTACTGCAGAGTTAGCATAGTCAGTGCTACGAGCGGTTCCCACTTGAATACAAACCTTAGACATGATGCAGCACCATAAGCGCCCCTTCACTTGTCAGAACCTGTGTTTTTGTTAATGTTTCTAAATCTACAAACTCTATTTTTATCCTGGAAATAATCAGATTTTTAGTCGTGACACACTCACAGCCCACTCACAGGCCACTTTATTAGGTACAGGTGCACATCTAATCAGCCAATTACATGGCAGTAAGTCAGTGCATTTAGACATATTGTCATAGTCAACACCACCTGCTGAATATCAAATGAAACATCAGAATGGGAAGAAAGGTGATTTAAGAGACTTTGAATGTGGTGTGGTTGTTGGTGCCAGATCAGCTGGTCTGAGTATTTTACAAACTCCTGATGTACTGGGATTTTTTCCTGAGCAATCGCCTCAAGGGTTTACAGAGAATACTCCAGTAAGACACAGCTCTCTGGTTTGAAAATGCCTTATTCATGCCAGAGGTCAGAGGCGAATGGTCATGCTGCTTCAAGGCAACAGAAAATCCAATAGCTTCTTATTACAAAAAGCTATGTAGCAGTGTTAATTCTGACAGCAAATGTTTGTTTAGTTTTTTAGTCAATCTTTGGACTACAATTTAATTTAGTTTCAGTCATAATTAAGGCATCTAAATTCTATTAGCTTTAGTCAACTAAAGATTAAGATTTTAGTAGACAGAATCTTAAGTTAGTTTCCTCCGTGATTTCTATCCTTCTCTCTAACCTTACCGCACAAGGAGATTACTTCAGTTTAGATCATTTCCAAAACCCATTCCACCTTCCTGCACAACTTAATTAGTTCTGATTGGATCTTGTCTCTCCAGAATCCTTTCAGCAAAATTGTCATCATCATCAATGTCATCATCGTTTTCTTCCTTGTGTGTTCGTTTTTATTTAGTTATTGTCTTGTATTTGTCAGGAAAAACAGGTCGGTGACAAAATTGAAATTATTTTATTAACACACAACATGCCAAGACTGGAAGCAGATGAGCTGCAGCAGCAGAAGACCACACTGGGTGAACTCTCACAGGAAAACTGAGGCTACAGTTCACACAGGCTTGTCAGGCAGCAACTATATTTCCTGATCTGATGAGTCTCAATTTCTGCTGCAGCAACTGGATGGTGGGCTCAGATTTTGGAGTAGCCCACATAAAAGAATGGATCCATCCTGCCTCGTACCAACAGAGGCTGGAGATTCACTTCATGGAACAAAATCCAAGGAACGTTTCCAGCACCTTGTTGAATCTATGCTATAAAGAATTAAGGCAGTTTGGAAACCCAAAGGGTGTCCAAAGTGGTGCTAGCAAGTCATAACTGATAAAGTGTTTGAGGTGGCTACAATACTGAGGACAAAGTGTACATTTAGGTCACCTACCATATTGTCCAGGTCTTGTGTTGCCTGCTTCAGTTGTTTCTGAGACACTCTGATCATGTGTAGAGTGTCTGTGAAGGTCTGACACACAGCCCCGCTGCTTTCATCCTTCCTCCTCTCCTTCCCCTCTTCCTCTGTCATGCTGATGCTGCAGTTCAAAGAAGATGTAATGCCATGCAGCTGGGCTAAAAGTGTGCCTGTAGAAGCTTCCAGCAAGGAAAATTGTTTTATTAAGGCCTCCCGTGCCTCTGTAAGAACAAAGCAAATAAAACCACGTTAAGTCTTTCATGGATTTCTTCACCAAGAATACCATTCTTCCAACTCTTTGTAGCTGGAAAGCCGTATTTTGACACATCTCTCATTCTCGGCTCCCTCATTTACTGTGTTAATTCATGTGAGGACTCTCATCCATTCTACATATCGGTAGTCAGAATAAGCAGAACCATATGGAAATTTATCCAGATGCTCGTATTTTTTTTTTGCAATTTCACTTTGTTTGCTGTCGTGTTTCTAATTTAACTGGCTGCAAAGGCATTTTACAGAACAATTAGTACAATCTGTCCGCTTTGTTGCTTCATTTTGGGACATGCTTTACTTGTAGCTTTGACTCCGTGTCTGATAAAATGAGAAGGAAGGAGCTTGTGTGTGCCCACACAGCGAGTCCGTTGATTCCACATACTCATTAAATCATTACTGGGCCATCCAGTGCCTTAAAGAGCACGACTGGTAACAGCGTGTGTGTGTGTATATATAGCGTGGGTGATGGGAGGGCGATTGTTGGGCAACTGTTATCATGATTGCAACTATAATCATAATAAGCAGGGATTAGCGATGCCCTGGCTGTCATATAAACAGGGATTAAGTTGGTCACACGGCGCCCTGTTCTATATTGTTATGATTTGTCTCCATTTGGCTTGTGCAGCTGAGCCTGTAAGCCTTTTCCCCTCCAAAGATAATGAGGATATATCAACATTGTGTTAAAGTAATTGGGAGAGGTTTGCATTGTCGCCTTGCTTCCTGATTTAATCGCTTTGTTGCGTTGTATATGTAGCCCAGTCACACTGGAGGAGACAGACACAGAGCAACAGCAGCAGATTTTCGAAACGCCGGGAGCGGTTTCACATCAAGTTTCTGCGGCTGGTCTTGTATGTACTGATATGGCATGTTATCATCTCATAGCCAAAGCGTGACACAGCGGTTACAATGGCACATTAAGCGAGCATCATGTTTCACAAGGCAAAGGCTGCCAAGTGCCTCGCAAGATGTCACGACCACGGAGGAAACATTAAAAGGAGTGACAGCGGAATTATCTCGGCTCCTGGCTGCTGATACCTTGGAAGGCCAGAAAATCCTCCAGAGCATTGGGCAGAGTATCCTCCCTTTGGTGCTCATGCTCATAAAGCCTGGCCATGTGATACTTCAGCAGGTGGTGCCGCTTCCCGAATCTACCTCTGCAATCAAAGTGAGCCAGGAGCTTTTCCAAATCCTGCAGCCGAGTCCTGAGCTTTTCCGCCTGTAATAGCATCGAGATTTTTCACCGAAGGTGTGAATGAGAATACGGGTTTAAAAAACCCCACAAAAAACACAAAAAAAGCAAGAAAAACCAAACAAAACACTTGAAAAAAACAAAACACCACAACAGAATATCTATCTACCTCCATCTGTATTTATTTATTCAGATGCAAGGCTTGAGATAGGACTCAGATTCTTGGTGCACCAAAACATCAAAATTTAGTATTTCACCAAAAGCAATGAATAAATGAATACCAAAAACAGGATAAGCACAGAACACTGTTTTCATGTCCGCATCCACTCACTATTCCCCGCATAGCGTGCGGCCGAGGAAAGCATTTCTGCAGATAACTAGATTAGACTTCTTAGAGAATGGAAGTCCGGGTCTGAAAATGGAATAAAAGTGCCGTGACTGGCAACAGTTTGCTGACCCCGGCAGTTAAAAAATAGTCCAGAGCTATATAAATAGAGCCTGCGATCTGGCTGTGATTACACCTTTTGTTAAGCTGGTAGCCGTACGTTGTGCACGTGTGTGCACATCACGTGTGTTCTGTGTTAGCAGGAATTTCTTGCCGATCACTTTAGAGAGCAATCATCAGTGTATTAATAAGGCCTCGTCAGCTTAACACCACTCAGATAAAACAGTGAGTGCTTTTTCTGAGTTATTCATTCTTGCATTTAATCAAGTCCCGTCCATTTTAAAAATATATAAAAAATAAAATAAAATTCTCCTCTAAATTCTGCTGTCATCCACGGGCTTTTTCACACCGTTCTTGATCGTCCCTCGCACGTCTCTGTCTTTTCTCAACCTCTCTCTCTCTGTGCTCGTTAGTCTTTTTTCCCCCCCTTTCTATGTTTGAACCACAGGAAAAGTAGGAGCGGAAAGACAGAGAGCGCGAGCAGCAGAAAGCGAGAGCTGGGGGAGACTCAGGACAGTGAGAGTAATTGCAGGTGTTCGCAGCAGACAAGGGTTGGGATGTTCACTGAATCGCTAACACTGTGGAAATCACAGCATGCATTCACACAGGTACAAGTCGGCCCGGTGAGAACATGCAGCCACTTTAGCCGGAACAAGAAAATGCACAGAGAACAGAAAGAACACATCTGCGCTATTGGATTGTCCTCAGAAGGCAAATCCAGAGACACGGCACCTTAGCATACAGACGTGGGCTGCTACAAATCTAAAGGGACAGAGAGGAGCAGCGCGGGAGATCATTTTTCTGTTTCACTGCACAGCCACTGTTTACTTGCAATCTACAAATACAAAGGAGCCATATGGCTGCCATGAGGGTCTACAAAGGCAGGATGTACTATGGGGACTGTGTTATTTCAGGATCAAATTGCCCCTCACGCATTAAAAGTGTGCCAAAAACACCTTGCGTAGGTGTGCAAAACAATAATATGGACTAGTGCACGGACCTGCAAGGAACATAGTGAGAATGTGGGAAGGTGCAGAAAATAAAGACCCAATGCAAGGTCAAGAAAGCTATAGTCTGAAACACTGACACCTAAACTGAAGCGATATTTTGTAAAATGCTACACGTCACTTTTATTAGAGTGTTTTAAGACTGAATTGTAGGCTCCAGTCGGCACAGCAGTTACAGTGGTTTACAATATTGCTTCAGAGTAAGCTTGTGTGTGGCGTTTGCATGATCTCTTTTTGCCTGCGTAGCTTTTGCCCTGCTTCCACCTAAAGTCTGAAGACATGTTAGGTTAATTGAACGTGAAGGAGATAAAGTGTTTTAAGTTTATAGAGTAAAGCGCTGCATGTATATAAGGTTAAAATGTGACTCGCAGTCTTTAAGTGGTTTGAGTCATAAGTAAAACTAGAGAGTGCTATAGAAATGCACATAAGTACATTCAATCTGATCAGAATTATCTCACATTTTGTAGAAGAAATTATTGATTAAATAGTTGCAGAGTCAACACAGATAAAAAGGTCCATTCCTAAACAAAAAAGAATTCATATTCAATTCATGATGTCTACTGCTTCCTAAGTAGGAAAAGCAGGACTGCGAGGACCAACTGCAGCTGGTTTTAATTTGTACTTCTTTATTAACCTTGCACTATATTAAAACTCAACATTATTGTTTTTCATTGGGTCATTATTGCCAGATACTTTTAATAAAAAAGTTAAAAATCTATCCAATAACCTGCCAAAGATCAAATTACACAGTTAAACCAACTATCGAGCATTAAATAGCAAGACATTTTCTTTTGTAGAGACCACATAGAGCTCACAGAGGAATGAATATTGATGGACAAAAACACTATCGTGAGAAAAGGACTCTGTGCTGTCCTTCGTACACTCCAGATCCACCTTTAGCAGTAATAAATTGACGTGATTTTTGTTCTGTATGATTTTATCAGCCTCTCACATCCTTGTGGAGGAATTTTGGCTTGTCGTTTGCAGGTATATGCACAGCTCTCTTAAGACAAATTGTACTATTTTGAACTTTAACATTTACAATACTAACTGACACCTGAGATGTAGCTCTCAGGTTTTTTTGCAATTTCTCAGCACTGCACAACTTGACCTTGGGTTGAATTTGCTGGGACGCTCTGAATGCTCCAGTAAACTCTCAAAACTCCTCCTTTTATAGAGGTGTTCACACCTGCTGATGATGTCTGTCAAATGCATTTCATTAGCAGCACCTAGCTGCACACAATCCTGTGAAAAATGCTTATTCATATATTAGGCCAGTGTTTTCCAACCACTGCGCCGCGGCACATAGGTCTGCCGTGAGAACTGATCAGGAAGATTATCTGGGAAACACTGTATTAGGCCATCCTAGCTGTCATGCTAACATCACATACTTTCAGAGACATTATCTTGGCAGTTGAAGTGTATGTAAACTTGGGTCCCGTTTTAACCGTGACATCCCATATAATTTCTTCCTTATTCTAACTTGAATGTCTTGTATGGCGATCTTTACCTGCAATGATGCTTTCTGACCAACAGATGGCACTCTTACAAATACCAAGTGCTTGTGTCCAGTTACAGCCGTCAGTGACGGCCAGCCACGCAAAGCAGATTTAAGGAATACACATTCCCAACACAGTCAACTTGTGTAGCTTTTTTGCTATCATGTTTGCCATTTGACTACAAATGCTTATTTTTATATGCTGTGCCCTAATTTGTCATTCGAAGCAGTAAAAATTTAAAAAATCCTGATTTTTTGTTTTTCTTCCAAACGCAAATATTAACGAACATAAACAATTTAACGAAACATAGACCCACCTGTTTCTTGACAAGGCCATAACAAACTGGGCATTCCTCGCACTGGTGTGTGGCTCTGTTGTGGAAATAGTTTAACTCACATTTGTCACACTTGTAACCCACAAAGCCCTGGCGGCAGTGGCAGGTGCCGTTACTGCGACACTGCATAGAAACGGAGCCCATCGGGTCACAGTTACAGGCTTGGTGAGGCAAGATGGGACCACAAGGGGATGGCAGAGCCGGGGAAGCAACAGAGATAAACATTTATAGAGTTAGAAATGCCTTCATGTGTGATCTGTATTAGAGGAAGTATTAGAGGATTAGAGGATGGCACATAGTGCAGTTGTGATGCCTCGAGTAAAGTACTGTACCTCTGCAACCTCGTGATGAGAATCCAAAGAAGCCCAAACGGCAAGTATCACACAGTCTCCCCTCCACTCCTGTGCGACACACACACTGCCCTGTGATTGGATGGCATGCCAGTGACGATGAGCCAATTGGATTACATTTGCATCTGAGGAAGGCAGGAAAATGACACATTAATGATAGAGTCTGCTTCTAAGAATAGTTATTACTGCTTTTCATACAAATCAACTCTGAAGCGCACAGGGGATCTGTTTACATTTCACATCCAATGCCTGGTTGGAGGTTGAAGAAGCCAACTTCGCAATAACTGCAATCCCGTCCGGTCACATGACTGAGGCAATGACAATTTCCTGTCTGAGGATGGCATTCATTTACATGCCCAGATGTTCCAGCAGAGCTGCAGCTGCATGCTAAAGGAAATAAACACAAAACTTGAAACAAAAAAATCTGTTTGCAGCTTGCAAACAGCTTGCGGTACAAGATACGCCTACTTTGTATATCTTCAACTGGCACACTGGATTTCTTGTATTTGTCATCTATTTAAATAGGCTAGTATGACGAACAAAGATAAATAAAGTTTTGATTTTAAGAACAAGCCACAATGATCCAGGAGAAACATCTAGGGATATGCATCTTTGTGTAGACCAATTTTAGTGCAGAGTTTGATACCTTTACATCGATCAAAAACGTGTGTTTTGGAATCTTTATTGTCTCAATAGGAGATGTGGGTTACTTGTTCATCGTGTTCCAAACACATGTTGCTAACAGGGAAGCTGCAGAGTGCCACTGGTGGCCAACCTGTGCAACAATCATAACATAACAGGGTTGAAGTGTTTTTTTTTAAATTTTCATTTCTCATCCTTTATAAATGATTATAGTAATATATCAGCAAATAGCTAACACAACATCTTGCTTTCACATCTGCAGTTATGAGTGATTTGTTTATGTTATACAGCTTGATTTCAGTCACCAGCCAAACCAAATATTACATTTCCCAGTTTATCAATTCATTATGAAAACAATAAGAAAAGACAAAGAATAGAATAATAGAAGTCCTATATCCCTCTGTGGTGTTGTTCTGTTCTGTAGAGGCTCAACTGTGGTAGAATGAAGCATAAGAAAAGGATAAGAAAATCAAAGGACAAACACGTCACAGCTATTACTGTTTCTGCTTTTGTAACTTCAGTTAGTTTTTTTCCCCCGCTTTCCATTCTCCCAGCCCAGCGAGTCTCTTCTTTTTTGTGTTATCTTTCTGACCCACAGCCATTTGTTCAAACTAGGGCTGCCACAAACGATTATTTTGATAGTCGACTAGTCACCGATTATTTTTGCGATTAGTCGACTAATCAGATCATCATCCATTGAACGTAAAAGTACAGCTTATTGCACCAGCAACATCTGCTCTTATATAACTATCATTAGCTTACAGCTTTAAGTGTTTAAGGTCTGTGCTAACTAAAAATAAAGACAAGATGATAGTTAATTGAATTCTAATTAAATGTGCAGATTGTTTTGGTGGAGTTTAATAAACTCAGCCGATTTACTCAGGAACAAATAAAATACTGAAAAAAGCCAAACAATAACATTTTTAAGTTATCTAAGTGACTTGTATATGTTTATCCTGAGTAGGGCGGTGGGTTTGAAAACGATCTGCCGGGAGTCCGGTGCTCTCATGGCCCCCGGCTAGCTATCGAGCTAGTGGGTAACAGACGCCTCCGAAAACGTCGGAGCGCTTTTGAAAATATGTGGTGTCTTGATAAACTGAGCAGATATTTGAGGTTTACACAGCTACATTCTCGCCTGAAAATATGTTAAACGTTTATTTTGTGACCCAGAAAGAATAATAAGAGTAATATTAAAACTAACTAGCTGCCGCCATTGTTGACAACTGCGCTGGGCCGCGCTATGAATTCTGGGACACAGTTTCTTCTTCTTCGGGGTTTAACGGCAGCTGGCATCCTTGTACATGCAGTGCTGCCATCTTCTGTTTCAGTCCGTTATTACACTCTTAAATCCTGCTACTTATTCCTGCTTTTGGGATCTTACAAAGCTTCAAATGACGCGTCGACTATTAAATCAGTCGTCGACGATTTTGATAGTCGACGTAATCGTGACTAGTCGACTAATCGTGGCAGCCCTAGTTCAAACCATTTTCAGCTTTTGCCTTTCATGACTCAAGACAGCTATACCTGTCAAAATAGAACTCTTGAATTGAAGGCAATTTGAATGGACTATTTTTTCCTCTTTTTAAAAGTCCAACCTGAAGGTCAAGTAGCCTTTAGTAGAATATGTCCATTAGCTTTCTGGTTGTAAACACAACAATATGACAGTATGAATTGTATGCTGATACAGTTTAAATGCAACACTGCCGGAAAAAAGGTTGAATGCAGTGGATGTTTCCAAGGGAAGCAAGCCAAACACATCTATAAGTGCAGGGGAACTCTTTCAGGAGACCCATCTTTCATTGCTCATCTTGCACTGACATCGTAGCGTCATAATAAATTACCGGCACACTCTCGGTTACTCACACTTGCACTTCTGGCCCACTGTCTGGTCCAGGGCGTTGCCGTAAAAACCCTGCTGGCAGCGTTCACAGTGATCTCCCTCCGTGTGTCCCAGGCACTTCAGACAGCGCCCAGTGACGTGGTCACATATTCCCACCGCGTTGAAGTCCACATTACCATTGCAGTTGCATCTCGCACATGGCTGAGCTGCCCCTGAGAGCCCTAGGGGGTCACCATAGTAGCCATCTTCACACCTCTGACAGCGCATTCCTACACAGAGAATGAGGTGAGACGGGCAGGAAATAGATGAATAGATGAGAAAGAACACTGCTGGAGGTCACCGTCACCCGACCTCAGCTCAAATTAAGGTGGAGTGCGCTACAGCCACCATCTTTTCAGTATCACGCTGTCGTGTGGAGACGCTCTGACTGCTTTGATCTTGACATAAAGCTCGTTACTCAGTGTGCTTCCCATCCATACGAATTTGTTTAAATTGTTCACGTCACCTGTCTGTCCTGCAGGGCAGTTGGTACAGACCACCTGTCCTGTCTCTGCAATTTGGACACAGCTGGTCTGGCCTGGGCAAGGGCAAGGCTGACAATCACCAGGTGTGCCAATCAAAGAGTTGCCATAGTAACCATCCAGGCAGCGCTCACAGGTCGTCCCGGTGGTGAAGTCTGAGCATTCACATACACCTGAAAAACACACAAAAAAGACACATTGGTAATGCACATGCACACCTGCTTAGACAGTGTTGTTTATCTCACAAACAGGGGACAGAAAACGTTTTCCTCATCACCAGCAGAGGACGCTGTGTCTCTGACCATCACTGCACCTACTCCCCATAGATACTCCAGCTCTGTTAATAAAAGGGAAAAAAAAGAAAAAAAAAAACATAGTGCTCTCCACAGCCCACCGTGGAGAGCGCAAGACAACTAAATTCACCCAGTCTATAATTGCTTTGGGAAAAATATAAGCCAAATGTGGTCCGAAAGACCTTCAAGAAGTAAAGCAATTCCCCCTCCAAGTGGGAGAGATTACCAATTCTATGATGTCCTAAAAAAAACAGAAAAAACAAACTGTTGTTTTGAAACCTCTTTTGAAGAACAACTTGCACCTTTAAGCCACTCTAAAGGATTTACTCACGTGCAAAATGTGTTGATATACATGCGCGTGCATAAAATCCCCGATGAATTCTGCTCGATTTACTGAGCTGCTTTTTGCCCTCATGTCACATTTCAAAATCCATTAAGCTACGGGTAGTGCTGAATGATATGACATGATAATCGTAGAAAATACCCACAGCAGTGGAGGCACTGATATAATGTATGGGTATATGGAGTGAATGTAAAGCAGCTTTCGGTGACCTGCCGTGGCTCTGAAGTCACACGCTGAATCGAAGAGACCTATGTAGCGGTTTGAGCAACAACTTCTGAAGCCATTAAGACAAAAAAAATTCTCACATGATTTAAAGTGGCACATTAGTGTACCACAAAATAATAAGTGCTAACATTCTTGGAAGACATTAATTATAAGGTATAAAAATAGTATCTGCATTTGAGTTTCTTTGTGTGACTGCGCATATTTTTTTTTTTGGTGCACTGCAAGATTTTTTTTGTGTTTTAGTATTAATCAAATATTATATATATAATAATTAATTATATATATTATTTATATCTTCTACAGAACACCAGTAACATGAATCACAAATAATCTGCAGGCATGTGATTTACTTTTTTTTTTTTTTTTTTACTGAGTCCTCATTAAAATTTCCCATCACTCCCCTCATAGCCTACGGTGTAATTCAGTGAAAAGCTCTCTGCTGTGCATTTTTAAATCAGCTCACACTACTGAATATTGGAGTAAATAAATTCTTGCCTCTAGTTATGGGGGGGGGGGGTCACCGCAACCAGTGCCCCCCCCCCCCCCCCCCATCGTGAACCTGCGAGTATATGAGATGGAATAAAAGCTGCAAAGTCATTAGCGGTAACAATTATGCTTTTGCCTCATGAAGTGTAGACTTCTGGGAAAAAAAAAATTATTAGTTCTTCGACGATGTGAGGTGAATGATAGTAACTTTCAAGCATGTAATGCCAGTCATTTAAACAGAGCATTTAGCAATAATGATTGTTTCCAGCATGAAGAAGTGAGTCTTTCTTGAATTTCACAAGGCATTCCAATGACACTGATGTTGTGCAGTGTCAATCCCCAATGAGCCATAGTAAATTTAATGGCAGCAGAAATGTGCTGACTTTACTGAGTGTGAAGATGACTGAGCGTGATATGAGGCAGCGGAGCCACCGAGGGCCTCCTCGACGCTATTATCATTTTATCGGCTCCTCAGAAAAGCTAACGGCACGGATCGCAAAGTGACGCTGAATGGCAGGATCACGTGACGCTCCTCATCGTCATGCCAACCGCATCCCTTGAGAATCATTTTATCAATGAATCAATGACCGCTCACTCGGCCTGTTAATGAACTGGGATTTCTGTGATGCTAACGTCTGGAGCAGTGCGTTTTGAATCCTTTGACAAATCCACACAATCCTCCTATTCTGCTTTCACCTTCTCGCGCTCCTCCCCTTTCAGCTAAGGAGCCCTGCACTTCAGTGCTCTGCTCTCCTTGTCTCTTTTGTGATGGCAGAGCAATATTTCTCCTTGTTTTTTTTTTTCTTAAAGACGAGTCCTCCATCATATATATACATCACACTCCAAAAAAGCTATTTTCTACCAGTGCTTATTCTACCTGCGCCCCATCCCTGCACTCATTCTCTCTGCAGGAGCGCATTCACACCCAGGACTAATGCGCTTCATTAATGGAGCCACTTGTGGCCAATAGAAATACAGTGGAATGCATCACCGAGAGATAGCTGCAGGGGCGCAGGCGGCCACTGTGGAACAAATGAAAGACAGGCGGCTTCACTCATTTCTCTCGTTCACATCTGAGCATCATTCACTGCTCCTCTCTCAAACGGAGTCGTTCTTCCAAAGATAACGGTTATCGCCGCTCGTGGTAGCTTGTAATAACTTTAGCACCAGATGGAGACAGAAAAGGAGGAAACATATTCCAAGGAGAGATGGTTCTTAAATATTTTTTTTGTGTGTGTGTGTGTCTGTTTTGTTTTGAAAGAGATCGTAGCCCAACTCTCCTCTGTTATTACATTTGCCTCTAAAGTCTCAAGATTTATTTTCTGACTAAATTGAGTTTCTTAAGATCACCGCGTGTCATCTGCACCATCTTGGGAGGTCTTTCTGAGAATGAAGGGCGACGTGTGGGGCCCTTGATGACGTGTGAAGCCAGACACACAAGGAAAACAAGCAACTCAGCTGTGCCACTTAAGTGTTTAGGCTACTCGTCACTTCACGACTCAGCACAAACACGCATGAAAATAATCGTGGACTATAACAGATTCCTACATTTTCTGCCCCCCCTCCCATGCACATTAAACAATACTGCCGCACGGATGTGATTTCACAAACATGAGTTTTTCAAGAGCTCCACATTTTCCAGGAGGCTTGTCTCCTTAGCCCACTGGAACATTAAAATGCTTCTGGCCAAGGAAATTTATTTACTAATGCATGTGAACACACTGCTTTAATGAAGGGAAGGAGGAAAGAAAAGCAGAGACAGAGAGAGAACTTTTTGGCCTGCCACTTTAAGGCCTCAAGGGTGGAAGCCGGGTTAAATCTGCTGCGCGACTGTTATGGCAATGTTGTTCTCTAATTTAACACAGATATGCTGCTAGTGACTGCTGCTGCAGATGTGGCTTGTCATGGGCTCTGAATAAGTGGACTGCTGCAGAGGAGAGAGGGAGGGGCAGTATATTGTGTCCAGCGCCATACATAATGTGTGCAGTACGGATGACTGGGGAAATACGTTCTGTCGTGCTGTGACTGTGGAAAATAAATGCATCAATTGCTGTTTTGTGTATAGACGCTGTCAGCCAAATTGTTACAGCCAAGGCCCCCTGGGTATCCCGGGGATGGAAACTCTAACAGCAGTGGCTGTAGCTCATGTTGCCTCACTCTGGCTCTGGGTTACCTAGATGTTAGGGAGGAGCTGAACAAGAGATTTATGATGTCTTATTAAATGCTAATTCCATAAAACTGCTTAAAAAAGCCAATCAATAATAATCTTAAACTGCTTATTCTTTTTTCATGTAATTAAAAGGTGAGACTGTTATCTGAGACTTAACTGTAAGATCCACGGTGAGCCGTGTTATATGGCATGAAGAGACAAACTCAGGATGTTTGACTACTTCAGCCGTCCCCTAGACTAAAGTACCTCAACAACTAAACATTTATGTTTATAGGTTTGGAAGTTTATCTATTTTTTTTTCGTCTTTGCACATGTTAGATGGATTCCCATGCATTAAATTTGAATCGCAGCACTCACACTGTATAGATGTTAACCTCAGGATGAACTGTAACAACGTTGGCAGTTGCGTATATAAAGTTTTATCATCAGGTTAAAGCTGTTTAGTCTGTGAGCAAATAGCCATCAAACTAATGACAAACAAGCTCAAGTGAAAAGGGGGAACTACTAAACATTATAAACCCAGACTGCATATAAATGATTGATGTAGCAACCAGGATATCACACGTGCTTTGAGATGAGCACTTTGACCTCCACCATCTTGGTGCTTTTGAAAGTGGACCTGCCGACCGAGCAGTGCACGCTCACACTTGGCAATCAGAAAGTGCTTGCTTTGGGTCAAATCATCAGTAAACACGATATCTCCTTTCACTGCTTTGCTGATGATATTCAACTATATCGTGTCCTCAATCCCAGGATGGATAAAATCATCATACGCTTTGAGGGCATCCAATTCTTAACAGAATTTCCTTTAGCTGTTGACAATAAAACAGATTTTTTTTCTGAGACATTGCAAAATTGAGATTCATTTGCTTAGACTAGTGCATTTCACTTTACTCTGGTCTCAGTCAGTCCTCTCAGTCCTGTCTACAGCCTGTCCATAATGCTGCTGCTGGGGTCCTCATAGACACACGAAAAAAGAGATCATATTGCACCTCTGGTAGCTTCTCTCCACTGGTTGCCAGTGAGGTGTGGAATCAATTGCAAGAGCTTCCTGCTTGTTTACAAAGCCTCTCATGGCTTGACTCCTTCTTACATCGCTGACCCCTACAACCCTATTCAGTTTCCAGGTCCCTCCGGTCAGATGCTTCTGGCTTTCCCCCACTCTAGATTTAAACCCAGAGGAGACCGTGTCCTCTCTGTGTTTACCCCCAAACTGTGTAACAGCATTCCCTTCAAAGTCAAATTTTCTCCTTTCTTTTGAGTCTTTTAAAATTATGCCCATACCGCATTCCAGATACCTTGGAGCGCATTCCAGAAAAGGCGAGAAAAAACTTGTTTTGGTTCATAGCATCACTAGCAAAACAGCACAAGACTGCATGAGACTTTGCACTTAAAAAACACATTAATAGACAGAGTCTGGTTAGTGCTCTACATATGGCTCATTTAGTGAGTCAATAATACATAACAGTGGCAGTACAAATGAAATGTTTACAGTTTTACTACGGTTTATGTTCAGTGCCGCCATCTTGGATTGCTAACTGGATTGGATTTACCACCTCAGGGTGTTATGGTAAGACTTTCCGAGAGGAAAATTGAAGTTAAGGGGGCATTCCACAAAAAGTTCTGACTGGGACTACCAACTTCTTCAGGAATGCACCGTTAAACTTATTTTTACTTACTAGCATTTGAGTCTGTCTGTATCTTTTTTGTCCATGACTGTGTATGTTTAGCACCTACTAAGATATATTTCACTTATTTCTTATCTATTCTTTTTTTTTCTAATCCTCCTTTTGTACAACACTCTGATCTTCTTGAAAAGATACACTACATAGACAAAAGTACTGGGCAACCTACTGATTACACCTACAGGAGCTACTTAGCCTTAGAAGCCCACTCAATGAAGTTCCTTGTGCTCATGTTAATACCAAAAATGGTTTGGAACTCAGCAGTCAGTGAATCAGTAGAGCGTTGGTGACTGAGGACTAGACGACGCTGCCCTGTAACTTCACATGTTCTGTACCAATGAAGTTGATTGTGGAACATGTAGGAGAATAGACCTTTATGACTTGTTGCAGTGGCATCCTATTACAGCAGCATCGGTGAATTACCCATTCTCTCACAAATGTTTGTAAAGGCAGACTGAATGGCAACAATCTTGATTTTATGGACCTGTGACAACGTGACTGAAAACACCAGAATTTGAAGATACAAGGTATGGCCCAATACTTTTGTCCATATAGTGAAGGTTCACCTATCATATCAGGACATATACACACCAATAAAGTCTTGGAAGAGGCCATAGAAAATTATAATTGAAAGGCTATTTTCTCACATAAGACTATACAATCTGATTTGCAACCAGAGGAGTTGGCTCTTGCTGGCTTTTACAAAATATGCACATTTCCAAATTGGCTTCACTCGGAAGCTGCTTCATCTTTTGAATACAATCTGTGATTAAGCTTAAATAGTTAATTCATTTATTAGAACTGACATTGGCAATTAGTGCAAAGTCCAAAGCACCATCATGGCGGTAGATTTTTTCCCCCTCTTGTTTTTATTCTTTAAATCTTTGCCCATCTGTAAGTGGTCAACCATTCTGAATCCAATTAGTACCTAATGTAAGGAGCGGTTTTAATGTTCAATCCTCAGTATGATCCTTCTCAGGGCTTTTCCAATTGTTTCCAGCCAAAAGCATATTGCCACATCATTTTCATTATAAAATAATTAACATAAACAACGCAATAATGGGTTCATGTGGCACAAAACTGCAATTTAATATTGTTATTTTAAAAGTCAGGCATGATTAAAAACAACACTGGGTCTGTTTTATTCAGTCATTTAATTATTCTCTCTTTCTTTGCACAAATAGAATATTATAAATGGGAAATCACACACGAGGTAGGTATTTGTGCATTTTTATTAATGTGAAGTGATGGGATTAAGTATTTAGTTTATAGGGATTTGAAGGGGAAGCTCAGTTTGATCTGAGCGATCGTTAGCTGTGTTTGTAAGTCCACGCTGTGCATCCACAAACTGGGATCATTGGGCCAGTTTATAAATGCAGACAAATCACGTGTTTTCAGCACTTGGCTTTAATATTCAGGCGATGAAGACGGCCAGCTTCATTCAGTCTATCACACGCACCTGAATACAGCATGTGCATCTCCTCCAAAGCCGCTGAATAAAAAGGTCTTTCTTTTCCTTGTTCTGTTTCATAACAGCATATGCTTGTTTCTCACTTTGACATTTGTGCAGGGCCAAATTTTTGAATAATGTGCACTGGTTTTGCATAACTAAATGTCACGCCCACTGCAGTCTGGTGGAGGAGGTCAGGGAACTGAAGCGATTTTTTTTCTCCTGGTCTGGGCTTTTGAGCAGTGAAGTACATTGAAATCAGGCTAATAAAGGCCATCACCCAGAGTACCTGTCTCCTTGCATCAATTAAGGCACAGATGAAGAAATGACCAAGTGTGCTGCTTACTGCATGCTCATTAGAATGCCAAGTTAAACTGGAGAATGCTGTGAGTCAGTGTTTACCAACAAAGGGGCACTTTAGAAGGAGATAGAGGAAGTCAGGGCGCGCATTTCCCAAATGCCTCCTTAAATGCCATCGTCAGCCTCTCTAAGGTCATTAGTTGGAAAAATCTTTCAGAGAAAGTTGAGGCAGAAGAACTGATACAGAGGGAAGCTGGCTCTAGTGGTGGTTTATTCAGCCCCTTAATCTCTCTGGTGGGTTGCATTTGTTGCAGGCTAAGCCCTGAAATGCCTGGCCTGTATCAGCATGATGGGATATGAGGAGCGACAGTGAGGGGAAAAGGAAGTGAAAAAGTGCAAAATAAGACAGATGTAGTCCGTTACAAAGCATCTTTCCATGTAATTTCTACTGCTGATCCTATTTGGCACGCTTTACTTATCTCCTCACGACCAGCACATTTATTCTACACAAAAATAAACAGAAAGATAAACAATGTGCTCACTCTCTCTGCCCGTCTTAGCTTCTAGTCACACTGTCAGTGATTGCAGATTTGAAAAGGTTTCGACCTTTCCCTGATGAAATCAGTTCAGACAAGGAAAACTCAGTGCAACGAACTAGCTACATCCATAAAATTACACAGAAAAAAGGAATTTTACCGACCTGAACACAAACAAAAGATATAAAAAAGAAAAGAAAATTGAAGCAATGTCCTCAGAAATCCCCCCACAAGTATTTATACTGGTTACTGAATTTGTTGGTTTGCACTCACTTTCAAAAAAATCCAGAAAACAACAGATTAGTAAAATGTAATAAATCGATTTGCATGTCACTGAATGAATTAAGTATTTGGTCCTCTACATCCCAGCCAGAATTCTGGCTCCCACAGACTGGCTGTGTGTCCAAGAGGCACACAGATTACAAGGAAACAATCAATCAATTACCGATCCTGCTGATCTCAACTTGTTATGTGTACAAAGTACACCTGTCTGCATAAACAATTTCTTCAATTCCGACCTCTCCACCACCATGGGCAAGACCAAAGAGCAGCCAAATGATGTCAGGCACAAGATTGTAGACCTGCACAACACTGGCATGGGCTACAAGACAATCAGCAAGAGGCTTGGCGAGAAGTTGACAGCTATTGTTTGATTATTCAGAAATGGAAGAAATGTAAAATGACCATCAGTTGCCATCTGTCTGTGTATCTACATGCAAGAGCTTATCTCTTGGGGTAAGGATGATCATAAGAAAGGTCTATTGAATATGAAATTGCAACCCAAAACTAGAAAGGTGGAACTTGTTCATGATCTGAAGGCAGTTGGGAACACAGTCAGCAAGATCATTGGTAACACACTGCACTAGATTGAATTGAAATCTTGCAGCGCCAACAAGGTTCCCCTGCCTAAAGAAGCACATGTACAGACCTGTCTTAAAAAGTTTGCCAGTGAACATCTAAATGAGTCAGAGAAGGTTTGGGAGAAGGCGCTGTGGTCAGATGAAACCAAATCAAGCTCTTTGGCATCAAACCGACCCACCATGTTTGGGGGAAGAAACTGGCTGAGTATGACCCAAAGACACCATCCACACAGTCAAGATGGAAACATTATGCTTTGTTCTAAGGGTTCAGGATGACTTCACTGCACTGAGGGCCAATGAAAGGGGGCCTTGTGTTGCAAAATCTTGGACCAGAACCCCCTTCCCTCAGTCAGAACACAGAAGATGGGTTTGAGTAGGTTTTCCGGCATGACAGTAACCCAAAACTTACCACCAAGGCAACAAAGGAGTGGCTAAAGAAGAAGCACATTAATGTCATGGAACGACCTAGCCAGTCTCCAGACCTAAGTCTGATAGAAAATCTGTGGAGGAAGTTGAAGCTTCAAGTTTCCAAGCAGCAGCCAAGAAACCTAAAGGATTTAAAGAGTTTCTGTAAAGAGGCTGAGAAGGGTTCTTGTCTTCTTGTACTAAGTCAAGTTTTGCTGGAGGATCAAACACTTATTTCACTCAATGACATGCAAATCAATGCATAACTTGAAAACCCAAGTCTTTTGCACAATGCTGTACATGAGATGGATGTTGCAGCTTTTATATATACCGACCACCTCCCAGTGATGGTAGTGTTTTCTTAAGACGTAAGTATAAATGTAACGCACCCTGTAAGAGAACACAGGCCTATTAGAAAGAGGCGCTAACAGGGGAACTCAGATAAAGCTCCCTAACACTCACTAACCAGCACAGTGTTGAGAGCATCGTGTGTTTCAATTGTTTCTTTGATTAATGAGCGCTCTCCTGCAATATGGGGTGCATAGAAAATTGAGTGTTCCCATTTTATCTATACATTATAATTATGCCTCCATATCCCCCTTGAGATCATAAATTAGGGCCTCTGCCCAGTTTTATGGATGGTGTATATGCAATTACCACAGCCAACATGCTATAAAGAAATGCGTCCGGTCCTGTGGTGTGGTGTAGTAAAGTAAAGGTTTGTGAAACTGTGGAAACCTATAGTGTACACATATGTTCTTTTTTTTTTTTTTTTGCATTCTAACAACATGTGTCTGACTTCATCGGCCCTGCAGCACAAGAGCTCGGCAGAGAGTTCCACCACAAATATTAACATTTCCAATCTGTTGTGCTGCTCTACAGCAAATAGGACCGACACGACTCAGGGAGTGTTAATAAATCATGATTATGAAGCACCATTGGCTGCAGCTTCCCTCGGCAGCCAGCGAATAAATTCCATCCCAGTTTTGTCTGTGGGCACACCCCGCATGATGATACAAGTCGTTAGGTAATTATACAGCAATTAAGATTCTGATAGAAGAAACAGCAGGTTGGTCCGCCCTCCTAGTGACACACGATGAACAGGATGTCTCTAATCAACTTACTTTGATAGTTCCCCTTGACCAGAACTTATAGATTCATGGAGCGCCTCTCTTGCTTGTTTGCTTGCTGTTATATAAAGGAAGCCGGCTTGTGTTCACAAGGCGACAAGCCATCATCATTCATTTCCAAAAAAAAAAAGAAGAGGATAATTTTAACTAGCTTCCTTTTCTAATAAACAGCCAGCGCTATTCAAGTGTCAGTCCAGGGCACACATCATAAGAAACATTTATAATACATGACTCAGAGGACACATTGCTTTCCTCTCATTCATCATTTGCATAGTGTCTGAGCCAGGTATATATTTTTAACGCATCCTGAAAAGTGTCTGTGTGGGTGTGTATGTGTGTGTGTGTTTGTTCAGTGAAAATTGTTCATAATTTGAGGAGACCTGACAGGGGAAAATGATAAAGATACGATTACGACACTCCAAAGTATCGCTTGCTGTGTATAAACCACTTTGATGCCAAAACTGTTAAGCAAGTTCATGATTGAGTTAATAAAAATTGCACGGATTGTGTTCAAACGATGCTGAAAACACAAAACTGATTTTCATTTATTACCTCCCCACTTTCCCTCTCTGTGGTCCAAGTTGAAGTACTAATGCTACTACCTCCTATTTAAAATAAAAGCATTTGTTCGCCTTCGTAAAAGCATAAAAGAACAGCATGGACTACTATGCCAATATAAAGGAAATACAACAATGAAAGACAGAAGGCCACATAGGGAGTAGAAACTGGAGAACGCTCCCCACAGAGGGGAGTAAAGGACGTAAAAAGGAGAAGAAAAAAAACATAACAAAGTCAAGGTGACTGGTGAGAGCAGGTGGAGTTTTTAGCTGACAGGAAGAAGGAAGCGGGAGAGAGCAAGAGACTGACAAGGGAGTCTGCCGAACAAGAAGAGGCAGAGAGGGAGAGAGAAAGAGCGTGTGACAGAGAAGGAGACAACCAGATTGAGAAGAGACATAAGAGACAGGAAATCTGCAAGCAAATTAGACATCATTAGCCAAGAGGCGGTTAACAAGTCTAATTAGGGGAGAGGCAGGCAGGCAGTGATACTAGACTTGCTTCCGGACCTCAGACACATGCACACAGAGTCAGTGATATAACCCACACACACTCACACACACAAACATAATGCGCACTCTCAGCCAAAGCTCCAGGCATCTCTTAACTAGGTCATATCTCTGAGTCTTCAAGTTGTAGGGTAGGAAAGAAGACGGGTAAGGAGAGGAAGAGAGAGATTGAGGGAAGATAAAGGATGGAGGGTGAGACCTTGGATGGGATAGTTGTCTGCTCTTGGTGAGATGGAGTCGTTTAAAAGCTGTGCGAACGAGATAGCGTGGAAAAGGCTCAGGGAGGAAAATAAAGAGCGCACGCTGACAGACATGTAAGCATATCTAAATAAGCGCACACAGGTTGACTTGTTTACACACCCAACAGCTGCCGTTTTACTTCTGTCATTTATGGAACGTTACATTTGGGATGTGAATGTGAAAGCGTGCTCCGACTGCTGTTATTGTCGCCCACAAGAAAAAAAGTCTGGTACTTTAAATACAGACTCTTAGATTATCTGTTATTATAAAGATTAGTTGAAATGAGGATACTGCTGTATTAGTAGAGCCACCCAGTTTTTAAGTTTTGAGTGATAGCTTGCCAATGCTCCTGAGGGATGGCTGAGCTACATTCCCTTGAAGTGATGATGACTGAATGTCAGTTCTAGAAAGACTAAAAAAAAGAAATGTTTCAGTCAAAGAGCCTCCATCTTTCTGTTCTTCCCCTCTCTCACGGGCCCAGTGATAGAAAATATTGTCTCAAGAACCCGTGATGATCCCTCGTGTCATGTAACACTGGCTGAATACTTCAGACTTCATTTTAGAACTAGAGATTTGGATCTGTATTTTATTGAATGGCATTATATTGAAATGCCCTTTTCCCAAATTCATTTGGAAAAAGGGCATTGCAGCTCCCTCCTCGTGGAATCAGATGCAACATCTCTTAAAACTTTAAGAGCTGGTCTCGCTAAATGTATTTAAGGTGTTTTTAGGTAACCTGGAGGCAGTTACTTCAGGCTACAAATGTTTTTCATGAATATTACGACTCACCCAAGACTATGCCTTTTACTTATGTTTTGGGCTTTATTGACAAAGAACTTCAAGAATTTTGGTGGTTTTTGCTTTTTTACTACTTGTACTACTTTTTTTATCACTTGTAGTAGATTTGCATACTTGCCTGTTCTGTGTGTATTTACTACTGTTGATTGTCCTGGACATCATTTTGGGGTTGGAACACAATGCTAAATTTTGCTCTACAAGGGCCTGATATCCTCCCTCCTCTTAGAAACTATATCAGGTAAAAAGAAAATTCTTTGTTTTTAGATTCATCAGGTCACAATAAGCCCAAATAGCAAAGAGAAATTTAAAAATGCATGCCATGAAAGAGTTTGGGTCTTAGGAAGTTAATTTTAGATCCCATTACATTTTTCAGTAACACAGTAATGTAACGCATTACTGGGCTAAATACAGTAATGACATTATAGCTAGAATGACGGTGTTACTTGCGTTACAAAGCTCCTTCAATTATCTGAGGAAGATTGAGCAAATAAACAAATAAATAAAAAAAAGAAAAAGCAAAAAAATCAAATGACTGCTTTGAAGTCTCTTTGGGCTGGCTTTTAACTCTTTGTGTTCTTGGTTTTGTGTTCATGTGTAAACACTAAAAGAAAGATCCTATTTGCCGTCATCAGGACAGGGATTTGTGTCAGTGTGTGGGACTGTAGCCTCAGGTTTATTCTGTTAAGTGGCTTGGTAATGCGTAACTAATGTAGCAAACAGCGTAACTGATTACTTTATCTGGCAAGTAATTAAGTAATGTACTACATCACTTTTAAGGAAAGTAATGAGTAATGTGCAAAACTTGTTTTTTTTTAGTAATGCCTCCGACATTGAAAAAGAGACTCTATAAACAATAAACACTAATAGAAACTAATAGTGGCATTATTGAGCACTTCCACATGAGACTAACGGTAAAACTGTACTCAAATATGACACAATGAAATTTACACTTTTCTACTTTTTTGTCTTGATTCTGAATTGACACTTGAAGCTGTCAAAACAATATGTGAAATTATTCACAGTGGTTTGTTACTGTTATCTATCAGAAAGAGCATTTCTCATTCTTTGTTTGCAAATAATGTTTTAGCACATTTAGGCAAATGACCAGACACAGCTGCTGGGAATTGCGACAAATGTCAGTTGGATTTGTTTTTGTCAGCAAAATGCATTTTACTGTTTTTCTATAAGACGAGTAGTTTAACTCTCCAAAGTTAGTTTTTTCAACGTGCAGGTCATCAAATGTAGAATAGTACAGAAAAGCCGACATTTCATAAATTGCATTGTTATGGAGTGGCTGATGTGATCAACCAGTAAATTTGTTTCCAGGTGAAACGCAAGGAAAGCTTCAAGGAAGGCATATATTGCCCAGCTAGCTTTGCTCCTTCAAGTCACACTACATAGTATTCTTTAATTGATTTTGAGTGGTTGCTGGAAGTTTCTGCGTTTCCTGGCAAATTGCTGGCAAGATGTGTAGTCCCGGACTAAGTAATTAACGGTTCTGGTAGCTTGCTTGCTATCGCTAGCTTAAATTGGACACAAAGAGATATACGGTGGTGCACCAAAAAACACCTTGCGGTTACTTTGGTTACTAGGAGACTTTACAGGTTTAAGTCATGAGTATTTTTTTTACAATTTTATGACACTTGAGAGACACAGAGTTACAATCATTTCTGATTCTGCTCAGAGAAAAACATTGAAGCTAAAGCGTGCCCTTGGAGAAGAAACAGGAGTAATAATGTGTGATATTACAGTATATGAAGGGGGAGACAACACAAAATAGGAAGCTGTATTTTGATTTGTTTACTGTTTTGTCTCCTGTTACACTGCAATAGAAAGCATTTAGCATCAGTAGTTTACATGTATTTTTTTCTTTTCTATCCAGTGCAGTGTTATTGTTTTCCATTCTCAATTACATTACTATCCCTGCAAATTTACATGCAAATGTGAGTGCTCTTTTGCCTGACAATGTAAAACGTTGTGCTCCTGAAATCAGCATCTAAACAGTATTCAATTAGCAGTCAGTTATCATAATAATATTCTGGTACAGTGGGCATTCAGCAAGAGGACAAAAAAAAGGAGGACAAGAATTAGGACAAAAGGAGATGAGAAACACACTTCTAGGATTTTCCAGGCTCATCTTGTTTCCTCCCACAGCCCAAATACAGTATTTTTGGTTAATTAGTGATTCACAATTGGCTGTAGGTGTGGATGTGTGTGTTTCTCCATTATCCCTGTGATGGACTAGCATGGTGTACTCAACATTTCTCCACTGTATGCTGGGAAAGAATCCAGACCCCCCTGGTAACTCTAAGCTGGATAAGGCCCCAATCTCACAGGCTTAGAGACCAGTCAGTGACCCCCTTGCTACTGCTGATGATTTGAAAAAAATGTGGAAGGGTTGCTGGCTGGGTGAAATCAATTGCAAAAATACTTGCTGAATACTAGAATCCCGAGCCTCCTAGTAGATGCACCTATGATATCAATTTCAAAATCCTACGTTGCCTTGTTCTCAACTTATTGCATTCACAAGATTTTCAGGAAGCCTGGCCTTTGACCTGAACCTTGAGATCGAGGTCACTGAGATTTGACCTCGCCCAGGATTTTTAGTAGAGACACTTGTGGTATCAATTTCAAATTCCTATGTCTCTTCATTCTTGAGATATTGGATTCACAAACATTACCAGATGCAATAAATAAGGAATCTGCAAAACTGCATTATGCGAATCATTACTTCTTCTTCTCTATTGCATTTTTCAGCTCTACACCTGCCCCCTAGGATGAGGAGGATGTGCGTGGACTCTTTTGCACTTCTAAACCGGACGCCATTACCTCCCTGCCTGCTGCCATCGGCATAGCCCGCATTGGCTCTACATAGATTCACCACAGACCTCCAGTAAATGGACCCTGTGACAATGGACAGATGGACGAATAGATAGCGAGCTATAGGCTATTTACAAAAATCCACCTCTATTAAAAAGGATTATTCTTTATTATTTAGACCACTCTTGACTTCTGAATTCCATGTGAAGTTTGCCATATGTGTTTTCTTTTTTATATTTATACTCTCCAAACTTTAGTTTACACTTCTGACCAACACTCAAGATGTTTTCTCGTATACAACCAAGGCCCCCCAAAGACACAGAGAGATTAAAAAAAGCTGTTTTGACAGACTGTGGCACCCTCCCTATAAGTAGTACGTTGACTGTGAAACTAGTGAAGTGCACCTTTAAAAATGAAATGCACTTGATTTATGAATTCAACATTTTCATGCTTTTTTTTCCCTACTTCAGCTGGAGTCGCTGAAACAGAAATACTGCTGACTGGCTGTCAGTGAAGTGGCACCAAATTCATTATGAATTCCTGACATTTTTCTAATTTATCACATGAACACAGCTGTGTACAACGCAATGTCAATGTTTCACTTATTACCTGTCTCTGGATGGCACGTTCCATGCTGGTGGCAGTTGCATGGAACGCATGCCGAGAGAGGCCCTCTAGCAGGCTCTTCCCGGGTAAATCCGGGGGCACACTGTTCACAAAACTGGCCCGCAAAGCCCGGGGGACAGGAACAGGATTCCACCCACAGAGCAGGAGGAAAGGCTGGGTCAGCTGAGACGACTGCTGAGGTCATGGTTACTCCTGCGAGCTGTGATGTGTCTGGCAAGGAAGGAAAAGGAGGAATGTCAAAGATGTTAATACAAATCTTTCTCTGGAATAAGCGACAGGTGCAAGTGTGTGTGTGTGTGTGGTGGTGGTGATAGTGGGAGGTCTCTGCATCTTGTTAAGCAGTAGGTTATTAGCATTTGTTGCAGTGCCGTCCCTCTCTCCCTGTCTCATTATAGGTTTTGGCCTGTGTTTACATTTTACAGCCAGATACACACATGCACCCACACATACACACTAACACAATAACCGATTCATCCACCCACACGGCCATAAATGCCGCACTTAATGCTTGCTTACACACATGTGCCTGCACGTGCCCACACACGTACACTTGTGATCCAGGGACTCTTTGATATAGCAAATGAATAAATCACTGCAGCAGAGCAAGACAAGAAAAAAAAAACAGACAGGAGACTCTGTGGAGGTATGTCAAACGTGCAGTTCCTGTGGGATTTTCAAGATCCCGCTCTCCTCTCATGAATAGTGATGGGGGCAGGCCATGCTGAACTGTATCCCTCTCACCCTTTACTGCCTGAGCCACAGCCGCAGAACACAAAATTACTTTTGGTGTACATTACCGTGTCCGTTTTCAATAGCCAGACAGACGATAGACGGACAGATTCTATGCACGTATGACTATGTAGCAGGAATAAACCAAGTGTGGATGAGCGACTGCATAATGACATGAGTGGCAGAAACGGCGAGGGGCGAGACAGTGGAAGAACCAGAGGAGAGGATGGACCTTGACATCTAACAAGCCATGATTCAGAGATTCCTTGAGCGGTGATGAAAGACGGTTCATTTACACCTCTGAGGGATAATCAGTAGGCAAGCCAGTCCTCTTCCCTTTCCGCAACTTGCCTTAGCCTCTACCCTTTACTCTCCAGTAGCTCCTGAATTCTATTAGCTCGTTCAACGGGTGGAAATGTGCAATTAAAACAGTTTTCAGATACTGAAGCCTATATTTTGGTTAATTAAAAGCCTTCCATTTTAAGTCGTGCTGCGCAAGTTCTCTCCATCAATCCTTTTTCTGCAGGAAACCTTGTCAGAGCAGTTGAGATTTTACTTGCAACAAATGACTTTACAGCAGCCTGGCAGACTCTGACAATTTAGGTCTCCTTAGGCGCCTGTACATTTAACCATTAAGCCATTGATTTCCCATAAACTTTCAATACGGCCACACTTGCTTTTCAAACCTAATTTTTTTTTGTGGTGGGGAAAATAAAAGCTCTTTACTGCGACTGTCATCACAGCCTTGCCTTAGTAACCTAAAGACAATACTGTCACTTAAGTAATACAGTTCTGTTAATAAGACACTCTCTGTGGTGCAGGGAGAATTTTAAAGAATGAAGGAAAATGTGAGAGGCAGAGATGAGAATGATGAGAGGACAGCTTTATGGGGTTTGGATATTAAAGTTTGTTGCACCGCCTGCAGCGATAAAGCACTTCTAACACTGTTTGAGAATGAGTTTGAGACCTAACACAAGTCATTAACAGTTTCTCCCCCATAATGTGCAAAAGATGCAGTGTAAACTGTGTGCTTGACTTTGATACCACGTTCATGTGGGTAGGTAGGTGGGTGGGTACAGAAAACAGTTTGATGGAATATGCATGAGTGTGCCTGTGTGTGTGGGTTTTTTTTATTTTTGTGCCTAAACGCCATGCATGTGGAACTACATAAGAGTCTGTGTGGTGACGCCTGCACCAAGCAGCTAATTAAAATGGTGTAAGTAAGTGTGAGGAAGCTGGTGATTTTGTCCAGCTGTTCTGTCTCCTCCACGCTTTAATCCACCGTAATGCCTCTCAGATCCCGCTGGTTCATTACAATACAAACTATCAAATTTCAAGAACTCATCGCAAACATCTGGGAATAAATGTCCCGTTCTGTTGCAGAGCCAGATAGGGGACAGTTGAACGATTCCTCGAGCACAAACACCAACACCGATTTACTAGCAAGTTCTGCTGCGGCTTGAATAATGTGTTCCTGTCTGGTTAAAGAAAACGGTCATAAAAAACAATGATTTTAGTAATTTTGTAGGCCTCTAAATGTTGGCATTATTTGTAAATAGTGCTTTCAGAAAAATAGATTTGATAGATTTTATTTGCTCCTACAGCACATACCACCCATTTAAGGCTCCAGTGTAAGTCATGTAAAAATGAATTGGATATGCTTGTTGGGACAAGTTCATAAACACAAACCAACACTTACAGTTGTGTCCCCCAGCATTGCTGATCTTGAGAGCCGTCAGGTTGTAAAGGAGGAGTTGGAAGTCAAAGGCAGAAAGAGCAGGTTTAAATCTCTTCTCGTTTTCATCAAGCCTGTCAAAAAGGAAAACAGCAAACGTGTCATTTATTTAATATTTGCTAAAAGGCCTGCAGGGCTTTATCAAAATTTTAATTTCGAATGTAGTGACCTGTCGAACAAATTTTAAAGACTGTTGGACACATGAAACACATGCAAATGGAGAACATTGCATGGCATTTTTAGGGGGAAGATAATATTAACCTATTATATATGAAAATCCAAAGAATTGGGATTTATAATAAATGATTTCTAAAAACATATAAATGTTAAGATTTGCTGACAATGTTCATTCATTCAATCATACTGGCTCACCCAGACATATATACACAGAGATAGGGCTGCTCGATTATGGCAAAAATGATAATCACGATTATTTTCACTGAAATTGAGATCTCGATTATTTGACGATATTTATTTAACCCTTTAAGACTTACCATAGAACCAAGTCCGCCAGAGCTTATATTATTTATTTTTTTACATGCTGTAGTGCCATTTTTGGGAGCATTTCAAGTTGCTATACATCAATACAACTGTTATAGCCCATATTTTAATAATATGTATGCATTAAGCCCATAGTAATTACATTAATTGCAAAAAAGTGCAATAAACTACAAAAAAATTGAAAATCGTTTTTGTTTTTTACATATATTTCTACTTGGAGAAATTTAAGAGGTTTATCCCTCAAAACTTTAAATACAAAAAAGTTGCAAAAAATAGTTTCCCACCACAGGAAATTTATTTTGAGTGTCTTCATAGTTTTATTTTGGAGATACAGCAATTTTTATATACTGCAGGAAAAACAAAAAAACAATCCTATGATGCAAATTTGCAAAGAAAACAGCATGTGCATCAAAATAAACTATTTCCAGCAGTGCAATATGAGTTCTAAGCATCCCAGCAACTATTCAGAAAAGTCAAACATGACTTATAAAAACACCAGTATAGGTTTTTAAGGCCTACAAGTAAAAAACTACATTTTCCGCGAAATGACGTCACTTCTGGTTTCAGACAGGAAATGGCGGACATGCGATAGTTCGCGTTGAGTCTTTTTCAATGTGGGAAGTGTTATGAACAGCTGATCGGATCGGCAAAGCGTGTTTCTGGAATATTATGTTTTTGTTCCTGCAAGCGCTTTTTATGCAATTTTTGCAAAGCTATATGTGGAAGGAAACCGTGACCTAGGACAAGCTGATGGCATAAGATGTAAGTAAAACTGTAACAAAGTTTACACACTGTGTCTACTTGATCCACGTCTGACTCCGCAAACCCATAATGTTTCCACACCACTGAAGTTTTTTTTTTTACCTCTCTTTTCAACCAACGGCAGTCACTCTCCTCTCCAAATAACTTCTGCTTAGCTTTCCGAGCTTCCCTCGAGTCCTCTTAATTGTTGTGAGGCGTGTTCGAAATGCAGAGAGGTGCGCTCGATTTGCCACACGGAGCAGCGTGAGAGTAAAGCACGAGGGCGGGGCTAATAATTGGCTCAGTCATTTTTAATGATCGTTGAAAGCCCAGATCGTAATCGTGATTAAAATTCGATTAATTGAGCAGCCCTACACAGAGACGTATGTTACAAGTAAAAAGAGATTTGTGTCCTACACATACAAAATATGATTAATCGAAACAATTCGATCAACTGTCTTATTGCCTCTTGTGATAGATCATATGATCCTTGCATATGTCTTGACCGTCTATGTCAGTTTACATCATGGCAACCAACTCTTTCTTGAGGGTTTTCTTTCTCCAGACATGCTGCTTTTTTGCACAAGCTCTTCAGGTTTCTTACACTTGTTTTCACACTGTTTATGTGCCAAAAGAGAAATTATTTAAACCAGTTTTGAAATGTGATTTCACTAATTCATGAGCCCGAGGCACTTTGTCAAGATAGCCATGCAGTAGTGGTTACACTTTGACTTGGATTGTCAGCTTTGTTCTTCATATTTCAACTTGTGATCTTTAAAAAATATTACAACTTCAATCTTAATACTTTTAGCTCATTTTCCACATTTAACTTTGTTCCCCATGTTTTCCATAATGCACCCCTAAAAGTTGGTATGAAACACAGAAAACAATTCAAAAAAGAAAACAACCGAATGTAAATATGCTGACTTCAACATATATTCAGGGTCTTCATCACAGAGATTTGCCATCTGTTGGAGGATGTTCTGCTAAGGCAGTCAGCACAGCTGACATCTGCCTGTTTTACTTCTGGCATCACGCGTACTTTCCATCTTGATGACAGGTGCTGTGTCAGCTCTGCGCCGTGTTGTTGTGTTGAAAATTTTTCACCCGCTGTTGTGTCAAGGTCCCAAAGGTAAGGAACAGCCGAATTAAGTGATATATTCATATACTCTCCATTAAGGAATGACTTATAGGTAACGTTGTCTAATATATGGGACTCAGCACTGCATCATTACCAAATCGTGTTTCCCATTAATAAAAATATGCTCCATTAGTCAAGCTATCGAGTCTGCGGTTACAAACGCCGTCCCAATACATGGAATTTAATCCACTAAACATTTTTATAGTACAGATAATACCAAGGATGAAATAGTAAGAATTACACCTAGTATTTGCTGGCTATTGCTTTAAAATTTAATTTGAATGTCCAAAAAACCATTAGATACCTGTTTTAGAATACGGGGATTGCTTAATTCATCCAGCACCATCACCAACCCCAAAAAGTTTAACTTGTCCAACACTTTAACTTATTCTGAAAATATCACCTTTGTATTAGCCTCAGCTTTAATTTGTGTACCAACCTAGGACTAAAAAATATAGCACACATTGAAGTGCCAAGAAGTGTAGTTCCTCAAATGGACAAATGTAGAAATATGCAGTCTGTGGCCAGACAAGCTTGCTAGCATTAAGTGAAAACTTAGCTTTAACCATGTCCTAATATGATCATTTCCAGCTCCAAAAATTAAACAGACAAATAAATAGTTCATTTAAAAAAAAAAAAATATGTGGAAACATACATGGAAATACTGTGTTTAAAGCAAAAACATTGTTTGTACAATTCTAATAAGCTTGTAAGTTAATATTTGGAATACTGAAACATATTTAAAATAAAAGCCGACACACTGAATTTAATATTTTTTATTTTATGTTTGTTTATTTAATTGTAATTCTGAGCATTTTGTGGCTTTTGGTGTTTTGGGAAACTAAAAATAATAATCAAAATTCAATAATAATGATGATAATAATAGCCCTAAGGTCTTATGATGTCTTTCTAGCGACTCTTCCACTGAGAGCATTTGGGATGAAGCTTCACAAACAGTAGATGAATCATCTGAAGGACCAGGTGCATCTCTCAGGTTTTTTGCCAGGTCATTAATTAGTTGAAAATTGTTTCCCTTGTTAGCTAAATGTAAAGAAATGGGGACTGATTCAAGACCTTTGCACAACACTCAATAAATAATTAAATAAATGAAAAAGCAATTGCAATAAAGCTAAAATACGGGCTTCATAATTGGAGTGAACAAACTAGTGGATGCCTTTTATCTTTTACAGTATGTGTTCAATGTTAAAAACAGCGCCATGCCTTTTCAAAGCTAGTGTCATTGTTCACGCTTGTTTAAAAAAAGAATAAACACGATGGTTGTGCCCCTTTCTGTCTTTTTTTTTGAAATTGGTAATACATTATGAAATCAAAACCTTGTCATCACAGACAAGAACCTTAAAAGAATGAATTGCGAAACCCTTGGTTTGTTAACCATATCAGGCTAAGTCAGGCTTTTTATGTGCAAGTGTTTGAGGGCCTCTATTTTATTAGGTCAATTGTTCTCAGCATGACACTAGCTCACTTTGAAAATGCTTTGTTTTCTGCCTGGCCTGGGTTGTAGCATTCAGATTCACACTGTGCATGTTTATGTGTATGTATGTGTGTGCGTGCGTGCATTCCTGGCTTGCCACACACTCTCGCCGGATGCGGCGGGTCCTTGTTCCCTGGCCTGACATGTAGGCACAGTAATAAAGAGAGGCAATTACAAACTGGGCCTCAAAGCCATGGTAATGGAGCTGGTCAGACAGCGATAAGCAGAGTGTGCATGAAAGTGAACAAACTCCCAGTCATGCTTTCCCCATGGAGCGTCAGTGTCCTTTTTAATCAGCACCAAGCAGAGCGCGAAGAGCCACACTGTAATTAAGGCTGCTCCACGGAGGATGAGAGGAGATCATCAGGAGAGAAAAGCCCAAAAGAATAGTGGGCACACACAAACACAAACGAGCACACACAAGTACCCTTAGAGAGGACAGATAGAGATACAAGGTGAGCAAGATAGCAAGACACAAGCAGTGTATAAAAAACAGAGGAATGATGAAGTACATGACTGCAATGTAGATACCAAAAGATACAGGCATACATGTGGGAACATGTTATGAGCTATCCATTGTGCCAATCTGTCGTTGTCTAATTAAAGTAACTAACTATGAGGTTCATTTTAATTACTAGGAATACAAATACATGACCCAAAAACTGGCATATTAAACCCAAGTTACTTGGAGTAAATGATGGTTTCAGACCAAGCTATGTTCGGCAAACACTCAAAGATATTTACAATATATGCTTCTAATGGAATAAAATAAAATATTTATTTATTTTGGAAGCAAGCGAGAGTGATGTTATAGACTATAAAAAATGGATGTAGCCATCATTTAGTTGCAAATTGGTTTGTGGACTTGCAGTTCTGATTTGAGCATTTAGGCCACTGAGGGCACTCTACTCTAACAACAGCGATCCCCTTTTTGCCATTAGAAAGAATGCCTGGAGGCTAACACCGTGTATATACTCGGTGTGGGTCTGTGACGCAGATTTGTTCTTTAATATTTCTTCTACACCTTCTGCACAACAGAAACATTTCAGAAACACAGCACTTAGTTTACACAAGGTCTTTTATTTTGAAAATGTCCTGACCCATATGCCTTTCCAAACTATACGGTTGGTGCTGTGAGGTAGAGAGAGCCATGGATTTACAAGCATTGCAATATGATGCAGCTGGCCCCAGTGGAAATCACATATAAGCCCATCTTTTATATACAGTCTATATGAAGTTTCTCAAACAGGCCTGAAGAGGGTCGTTGTATCATAAATAAGCCAAAACTACTTTTCACAAGCATTCATCTATGTAGTTTGTTGAAAGACTACTTTTAGCATTTAAAATGGGGAAGAGCTGATACTTTATGTTATGAATTGCAAGGGCTTGGCATCTTATCACATGAATATTACAGTTTTTTCTGAATGCTTAAACCCTAACTGTGATTCCTGTAGCACAATTTCTAAAACTATTCAGACTTATAGCAAAACCACTCACTGAGTTTGCAAAACTAAAAGCACAAAAACTGCTTTGCACTCAGTTTGCAATTTTGTAACACACACTTTGCAAAACTGTAGGCACAATTCACTGCACAACACTCAATTACCAAATTTCCAACACACTCCTAGCAAAAGTATACACATGTATGGCTATCATTAACACTAATTTGCCAACTGTCTGGCACACTTTCACATGTGAAAACTTTTTTAGATAATTAGTTCACTTTGCAATCAGCCTAAGCACTATAATACAGGTAAGCTGTGTGTGCGGAGTACAATGGAGGGAGCAGAAAGAGTGAGAAGTAGAGGAGGCCGAAGAAGAGGACGTGGAGGTGAAGAAGTAGGATGAAGAGGACGACAAGGACAAGGAGGAGCAAGAGGAAGACGAGGAGGGGGGAGAGGAAGCATGTTCACTGCAGACCAAGAAACCCATATAGTCATTATGGCGATTGCAAATAATCCTATCTATGACAGAAGTATGAGCTCAAACTGACATAGCCTACCTTGTGCACAGAGAAAGCAAAAGCCAGATGTGTTTTGTATTCATACCATCAGTGTGCAGTTGGCGCATTGTGTGCTTAGTAGATGATGGCTTGTGTGTACTGTTTGATACGGAAACACCATTTTTACGAAGGTGTGATGAGTTAATCTAGCTGTGTTCGCTTTTGCAAGAGAACTACAATGTTTTGATGATTGGGTGACAGGTTTTCTTATTTGTGTGAAGAGTTTTGCAAAATTAGCCAATAGTTACAAATAATGTGCTTAAGCAATCAGAAAAAACTGTAAGCTTACATGGTGAAGCACAAAGCGCTACAGGCAAGTCAATAAAACCTCTCCGCCTACTGATTTCAAAGGAACAAAAAGTGAACAGAGAGAACATCAGAGAGAAGAGTGAAAGCTACCTCATATACTGTAAGCCATTCACCCCCCTCCTCTCATCAATCCCCTCCACTTGAATCCCTGAGCTTCCATATATTTCTTCTTCAACTGATTCCGAAATGATCTCTGCTATCAAGTGGGAACACAAAGCCACTTAACAGGTTAAGATATTTATCATTTCTGAATGCAGATGCTGTCAGTCAGGAGAGATTTGGCGCGTGTGTTTATGCTCATGTTTATTTATGCTTTCGCCCAGCTTTGGCAAAAACACTTAGAAGCACATATATTTTCACTTTCTGAGCACAATTATTTTTAATACTTGTATTGCATCTAATTGTTGCACATAAAAAAATTAAATGCTAAACTATTTGTGTATGTATGTGCGAAGAGAAATAGAGGGAATGATACAGCGAAGTGCATCTAAGCATGTACCTGACAAGAGTAATAAGTTCTGTGGAGAACTGTGGAGAAGAACATTTAATCACTGGCTCTTTCCCCAAGCTCCACTGCATTTCAGAGAGAGGATCAACAAGTCCCTTTAGCCAGGGCTTTTGGTGGTAAGAGAAGAGTCATTACTGGTGCACAGACACCAGTGACAGGCAGGGAAGAATTGGACAGAGAGTCATAAGCAGTGTGCCAGACGAAGGGCTGAATCCTTTTTTGATGGACCGGGCAAAGAAGACATGCTCTTCTCAGCTTAAAAAACAAGGGTAAACCTAAGCCACTGTTCCATAATAAGATTACGCACAAGAACCAGAGTACAGATAAGAGCTCCCTTTTAAAGCAAACAGATATTAGATGTACCAATATTGTAGATCACTGTCAACTTGTTTGCAAGTTTATCATGTAAGAGGCACTGTGAGTCAAAAAGAAGTCAAGAAAGAATAAAAACTGGAGCATCACGATTAGTAGAAACTGTAACTTTAATAATTCTGATTATTCTTTTTGATCAAAAAGTACTGAGTGTTTCAGTTTTAGCTAAAAACGATTTCCCCCCCTCCTATGAATTTAAAGTGAACCAAACAGAGAGCTAAAGGGAGGGCAGAATTGGACTTGGTATTCATGCACCAATCCATTTTCTTCCACTTATCCCATTCAGGGTGAAGGTTCAGAGTCGAAGAGCTGCTCCCAGTTGTCATGGAGTGAGAGGCAGTGTACCAATGGACAGGTTCCCAATCTGTAACAGGACTAACACATATAAACACACAATTCACATCTATGGACGATTTAGAGCCACCAATTAATCAGCTCTGCAAAACCTTTGGGGAGGAAGCAGAAATATCCAGAGAGAGCTGATGAAGATGTGGGGAGATGAATGCAAGCTTTAGTGGATTCAAACCCTGGACCATGTGGTGCTAACTACCACACCAATGCGCCATCATGCAGATCTCAGTCTTTTATGATGAGTTGAAGGGGCTCACTACAGGATACATTTCAAATTAAAAGCACAATTTTTAAGAAAAGTTAATATAGTGGCAGTTTACAGGTAGCAAAAAAGCGGCCTTCATTATTTAAAATATTATCTTACACATATTATTGTTTACTGTGGTGTTACATTCTATAAACTGATTTTTATCCATCTGTGCTGTGTAGCTCACTCTGACAATAAGCATATTAAAGCTGTGTCCACACTGGAAGCGATTTGCTCAGCGTGCACCATTTTGAAACTGACTACTAGTCGCTTGTGGACATTTCAGTCTCCGGTTCCCTGATATGTCAATCAGCGGTTTCCTGCACTGACACTGGTAGTCGCTTCAGTTGGTTGCCTACAAGCTGAATTTGAAATTTGTCTCGCTTACCCACTTCAAGTCGCCAGCAGTTATTTTGCCTGCAGTCGCTTGAAGTCGCCAAATGTTATTGGTATATTATGCTCTCTGATGGCCACATCACTTCCAGTGTGGATGCAGCTTTAGAAGCTACTGCTGTAACAGCTGTGTGAGGCTGTAATTAAAGCAGTGCTTTGAGCTCAATGCTATTGCCAATAAGTTCCCGTGCTCTTAGAGGCGAGACTGTTATTTAGATGTTAAGCAGTTTGACCACAGCAGCTTAACATGTTAGCATTTTAGCGAGTGATAAATAACAGTAAAACACAAAGCACAGACACTAAATAACAGAGGTGTGGACTCGAGTCACATGACTTGGACTCGAGTCAGACTCGAGTCATTAATTTTATGACTTTAGACTTGACTTGAAAAAATGTTCTAAGACTTGTGACTTGACTTGGACTTTTACACCAATGACTTGGGACTTGAATTGGACTTGAACCTGTTTACTTGAAAAGACTTGATATTTTACCCCAAATATAAAATTTAACATGCATATTATATAGAGATTGAAAATGTGACGTCATTCATGGGTAGAACCGCAAAGGATTCTGGGAACTCGTGGCAAGCGGTACTAGCGCACGCAGGCTTTCAATTGAAATCAGTCACACAGCGATAAAAAGAAACACAAAAATGTCAAGAAGCTGTTGTATTATTAACTGCAATAGCCGGTCGCATGACAGCCACGGGAAGCCGACGGGTAAAGAGATCGGTTGTTATCGGATTATGTCGTGGAAGAGAAATTGTTCGAGCCATGTTTCCGAAGTAACAAAGACGCGACGGATGGCCTGGATTGCAGCCATTCTAAGATAAAATATAACGTCCCAGAACACTCCAGCTCACAGGTTAGTCTGCTCCAAGCATTTACACGAAGGTCAGTGTCTTTTAGTACTTAATACGTCATTTTCATAACATAATTGGTGATATAGGTTACAAGCAAGTCTGGCGCTGAACAGAAATTGTCGCGCTATGCTCCTTTATTTATTGTGCATAAATAATGAATTGTCCTGACACAATATTGTGTTTCGCTTCTGTTATTATGGTACATTGACAAAAACATATACTTTTATTCACAGGATAAAACAGGTTTTTTGTATCACTAATTGCCCAGTACGATTACAGCATACAGTATTATTGTCACTGCTACATTTCTGTGATGGGTACCAGAAATTATTTCCACTACTAATTAATTACCATTGAGCTCAAAGGTCCTATTAATAAACGGTTAAGGAATGTGTATTTATGACGACGATTTGTGAGACTGGTAAACTTATGATACGTACGATGGTCTTTCGTTCTACACGGTGCGTTTCAAGGTCCTGCACCCATCCGTCGGTAAACTGTACCTGGGCTTGTTGCAGTGACCTGAAGTTACTAAACTTCATGAGTGTGTGCACTCACTCCAAGAACCGTATGATTATAAATATGCATATAAATATGCTACGATGAGATAGCTGACTTCATCTAACTAGCAAATGTTTTCCAGGCTACGTTGGTGATACAGTTTTTTTAATGTGTATGATATTTTTGTCATGCGATTTTAAAGCCGGTCCTACAACTGCATCCAAGAATAACATGCAGCTTATCTCAGAACTGTTGGTGAAAATTATTCTAGGAGCTAAGTTTAATTGAGCTGCATTTTAAAGAGGTGCAATTTCACAATTTGTGTATATTTTCTAAGTTCACTATTTTGTCATGTGTTGAGAAAAACACAGATTAAAAAATTACATGGTCTAATATTTACATTTAGCATAACTGCAACATTATTTTTTCGTTTTTTTTTTTTAAAGACTCGAAAGGACTTGAAATTCAAAGTTTCAGACTTGTGACTTGACTCGGACTTTTACACCAGTGACTTGAGACTCGACTCTGACTTGCCTGACATTACTTGAGACTTGACTTGAGACTTGAGGATAAAGACTTGAGACTTACTTGAGACTTGCAAAACAATGACTTGGTCCCACCTCTGCTAAATAATGCTGCTAAATGTAGTTATGCAAACTGACCGGAGGAAAACATGAATGACCTACTTTGTGAATTATATGAATGTATTTATTTATATAAAAAGTGAAATAAAACTGGTAATAGGAGATGGTAAGTTTATAATAATAGTCATTACTCTGATCTAAATTTACTGCTCTTGTATTGATGTTTGTGTCAATGGCAGTGGCAGGTGGGTTTCATAGTTTGCATATGAATGGGAAGCTTTAACACTGGATGTTGTTTTTGAATAAATTTTTGAAGGAAATAAATCGCTTTCTTTTGTATTTTGTATTCAAAAGTGAAACACACCTAATTACCATCCTTACCAGCCTAACAACATAGAAATTAGAGTGGATACAGATTTTAGATGAAGCAAACAGCAGCACAAAAACAGAAACTATGTCATGAATGTAAATATGCAGTCAAAGCGACATGATTATACACACAGTACACTAATACAGATACCTGTTTTTCCTTTTATGCTACCGTTGCCTTAGCAGAAATAAATTCTCTCTGCTTTCCCCCTTACCTAAAACTTCAGTATCTCTGTAATGGGTATCTCTGCTTTTACCCACCACACCAATGCCAACAACACTGTTCTGTCCTTTGTCAGATTCAGTTTTCCACCATCAGAGAGAACACTGCACAAGTACTGACTCCTGCGTAGACTGTCAACATCCATAGTGAGATTCTAGACAAGCACAAGCAACGTCTGCGCACAGCCTCAAATGCAACCACAGCCTAATACTCCAGGTTAACACTGCACAACATCCATCAAATCAGCCTTTTCCTCTCTGAGGAACCTGGACAGCTCTTTGCTCATGCTCTAATCATCTCCAATTTGAACCACTGCAGCTTCCCTTCTAGCAAAGTACAGCTTACTCAGAATGTTGTAACCTACTGTAGCTTATTTCAGGTTCTTCAAAATGAAACCTTGCCTCATTTGGATGTTTTTTTTTTTCAATGGGTGCCAATACACAATTTAATATTGCTACTGACACTGTCAGAGTGTGATCCCGGTGGAGGCACTGCAGGACTGTTTTGAGCTAACAGAATAGAACATGGTCTGTGGAGTACAATCAGAGGACAAAGCAGAGTCCCCCAGCTATATAACATTGTATTTTTTTTTATGTGGACCCTTCAATTTCATTAAACGGTTAGCTGTTTTCTTTGCTTCACTTTAAACAAGCACTGGGAAACAAAGGAAATGAAATCCCGTCTTAGGGTAGAAAAGGGGTTTGAGGGCTGACAATAGGGAGGAAGTTAAGCTGGTCTGTTAGTGCTGAGAAGGAGAATAAAAGATTGATACAAAGGGACATAATTGAAGACAAACTACAACAAAACAGTGTGCAGGTGGTGTGGAGTGGGATGAGGATTACTTGGTACAAGATGGCAGGCCAAATGGGGAAAGTGAATAAAAATAGAGTGAATAACTTAAGCCCAGTATTGAAGAGGTTCATTGTGGAGACCAGGCTGCTTACACCTACTACCCTGGGTTGACAGGCCTAATTAGTACAACAATGTGACTGATTACAACGCTGCTTCCCTGCCAGGGTTCACCTTTACAGTCTCCGGTCATTCAGACTCCAGAGTTGCAGCTTTACTGAGAAGGGCAAGAATGAATCCGGGTAGAACTGCAGGAAGTCTAATGCTAGATAAAAGATCCGATTAAGGATTTCAGCCTGTGAATATATAGCTGAGGGTCAGTGTCATCGAAAAATGTTGTTTTTTTTTGATGATACCAGAAGATGGAAAGGCAGCTCATGAGCAGTGACACGAAGCTGCTTTTTTAGGATGGAGTGACGTATACTTTAAGAGTCTGCCTTTTTAGTATGCTGGAGAGGCAGACACTGAACAGCCAGAGAATCCAGAGATCCAGTTCAGGATATGTTCATATTTCTTTGTCTGTATCATCATATAATATGCTATAATACTCATATACCCATAGTTTAAAAAAACCCCAACAACATTTGTTTCTGCCCCTTGTTCCTGTCTGCAGTGGCTGTATCGAGGCCACTCCTTAACTTGATTTCAAGCTAAGTGATGAAGGACAAAATCTGCTGTCAGCTTCAAAGTGATGGCAGTGGTTTCTTGTGGATGTTTCGGGCTTTGGTTACCTTGATAAGCCTCCAATGTATTTATGTCAGTAAACAGTGTCCTGCACTCTCATTGGTTGTCTATTGAATCACATGCCTGGAAATGAAGAAACTTTTTCCTGTCCAGTGTTTATTTTGTCCATAGCAGCTTGAATCAACAAATGTCATTCCGTTTGTCTGGTCTCTCATTACGATGTCACAGCGAATCACTTCTAGTGTGAACACAGCTGAATTATAAAGTTAATTCACTTTAATGTAATTTAAGAGTGCATTATTGCACAGAAAATGGACTTTATTAATTTATAGTGCATAGAAATTCTCTTATTGAGGGATCTGATCTTTTCTTCCAGTAGGTACAGGAGGAAAGATAGAGCAGGAGTATAACTTCTAATATATATTTATACTGACACAAACATACTGGACTCATTTAGAAGAAAGAAATCCTCTCATTATCATCATTGGGACTTGTTTACAAAAACAAAAACAGCTGAGGGTCTTAATGCAGTAAAGAGAAACTGCAGGCTGGCACAAGACAACTCAATCAGCGCGTAGTCTCAGTTTCCAAACGGAGATGCTAATCAAGAACACAAATGATTACAACTGACATACACACAGAATATTATAATCTAATAGAGCAACACCAAGAAAACAAAACAGCAGACTGCTGCAATGTAAACACCATCAGCTCTGTGCGGCAGGAACTGCGAAGCAGCTTGATTTTGATTGCCGCCATCTTCATCACAACATCCAACCTGTGATTGCTGCAGTGTTCAAAAAGTTGGTGCGTCCCTCAAATTGCAATATGAATCACCTGCCTGCAAGATCTACACATTAGAAAGATTTACCATAAGACGCATCAATGCATAAAACCGCTCTGTAAGTTTATGTTTATCTCTATATTTCTCTGCATGTAAATGTGATCTGATTGCTACAAGACATAATGTGCCTCCACATGTAGTTGTGGGAGGCTACAGTATAAATTATAGAGTAGCTTAGTAAGTGAAACTACTCAAACATTAAAACTGCAGCTGTTAACAGCAAAGGGTTGCAGTGGGTCAGAGATGCATTAACTCACACACTCATAGCGTCATAAAAAATATAGGAAAAGTATTTCATTCAAACCTAACTTTGCCATTAACGAAACTCTCTGCACATACAAACTCACACTTTCATTTCCCTCAGTAAACTGTCCAACCATCAAATCTTTACACTTCCGAATGATGAGAATAGAACTGTGACTTCACACTTGTCTGTACCTACACAGCACATTCTGGGCATGTTATCTATAGTTAAATTTAGCTCCATTTTGAGTTGATATACCAAGCGTCCTCTAGTTTCACCAACAGCTTCAATATTTTTGTTAATCTGTATGACCTGCTGTGATTTTTTTCTGATTTTCTGTCACATTAGCTGTCACAATAGCGGCTGCTCATATTAAACGAGATTTAATAATGAGGTCTGCATATGTGCATGAAATCTATGCGAGCCGAAAGCTTAGGCGTTACCCTGCTTTTAGTGCTCGATTCTTCCTTCTCTCTCTTTGGTTTGATTGATGTCAAATGGAGAGGAATGGATTTTCTTGCATGGTAAACACAGACACAGAAAGAGCTTTGGGTCTGAGAGCTTGAAACTTGAAAAATATTTTCCACTGCTGTGCTCGGGAGTACACTGCAAATAGGATTTCCACTTGTTTTGGTTGTTTAGGATATCTATATTTGTTTGACTTTTTCAAAGAAAGTACTACAGAAATGACCAACAACAGCCAAAAGCCAACAGTTTTGTTTCTTCCACTTCACTCTTTCATCAACAGAGCCCATAATGAAGCTGTAGCTTTTTCTTTCTTTCTTTTTTGTTGTTTGAAATTTAAATGAGACATTTTAATCACAATACAGACAGTAAGAAAAGCTTAGTGTTACATTATGGTCTTGTGAATTTTTCCATAGTTTTCAGCTTCAAACACGTGTGTGAGTGTGAGCATACTATATGTTGGGTCTCACAGACCTGTTTATATTGCAGTGTGTATGTATGTTGTCATATGGTCCTTGGAATCAGTGCTTTGTCAGTAAAGGGCTTTTGTATCTTTTAACAAAATATTAATATTCATTCATATTAAAAATTAATATTAACACTTTGAATATCCATCCATCCATTCGCTTATCCTTTTCAGGGTCGCGGGGGGGCGCTGGAGCCTATCCCAGCTGTCATAGGGCGAGAGGCGGGGTACACCCTGGACAGGTCGCCAGTCTGTCGCAGGGCCAACACACAGAGACAGACAACCATTCGCACTCACATTCACTCACACATTCACACCTAGTGGCAATTTGGATTATCCGATTAACCTATCCCCACAAGCTGCATGTCTTTGGATGGTGGGAGGAAGCTGGAGTACCCGGAGGGAACCCACGCAAACATGGGGAGAACATGCAAACTCCACACAGAAGGACCCCGGCCTGGTGGTGGAAATGAACTCAGGACCTTCTTGCTGTGCGGCAACAGTGCTAACCACCGTGCCACCCACTTTGAATATAAACTAGAAAAATTTGCATTTCCTGCGAAAATGCAGTGTGGATGCTTAAAGCTGAAGCTGTATGCAAAAAGTAGCTGAAAAAGCTGAAAAGTTGCAGAAATTGTAAAAACTTTGCAGAAGCAAAAGAAGTTTGCTAAAATGGAATAACTTAGCAGAACTGCAATATCTTAGAGGAAACATAATACTTGGCAGAGATACAATAGCATAGCAGAATTTAGCAGAAATATTGTAACTTACCAGAAACATGATAACTTCTCAAAAATACAAGAATTTAGGAGAAATAGTATAAGATAACAGAAAGAATATATTTAGCCAAAAATACTTAAACATTACAGAAACACTATGATTTAGAAAAATAGTACAACAGAGCAGAAATATTGTGATTTACCAGAGACACTGTGATGAACTATGAATATTGTAATTTTAAATTAAGACTATGTTTTAGCACAAATATTATAATTTGGCAGAAATACTATAATTTAGCAGAAATACTATATTAAGCACAAATCCTATAAAAAGCAGAAATGGTATGATTAAGCATAAATACTACATTTAGTAGAAATACTTTGTTTTGGCACAAATCCCATAAAAAGCAGAAATACTGTACTATGATTTAGTAGAAAGACTATAATTAATCAGAAATACTAAATTTAGCAGAAATACTATATTAAGCACAAATCCTATGAAAAGCAGAAATAGTATGATTAAGCATAAATACTACATTTAGCAGAAATACTATATTAAGCACAAATCTTATAAAAAGCAGAAATACTATATTAAGCACAAATCCTATAAAAGCAGAAATAGTATATTAAGCACAAATCTTATAAAATAGCAGAAATAGTGTGATTTAGCACAATAGTAATAAGTTAAACAGAAAAATTGGAAAAGCAAAATGGACAGCTGAAAAAATGCTGAACATGCTGAGGTTCCCTCAAATATACTTGTTAAATGACAAAAATCAGCAAAAAAATTTATGACTGCCACACAATTACAAATATGTACACATGAGGAAACACACATGCACAGAGAGAAACACACACAAGATCCAATTCAGTCAACCAGTCTAAATATATTGAATTTGAATCTTACAATGGGATCATCCCATTAAAAGGCTTTCTCTCTCTCTCTCTCTCTGTCACACACACACACAAACACACACACACACACACACACACACACACACACACACAGGGAGAGAGAAGTAAGTTTCTAGGTCAGCCTGGGAGCTGCTGAATTTGAATCCACCAATCAGAGAGGCTGTGCACTTTTCCCCACCAAAACAGGTGCATCTGTTTACACACGCAGCAGCACAGAGAGACACAGGATTTTTGCAGTCTATTTCTCATAGTGACGACTCCCCTCAAACAAATGACCGTAATTTCCTAACCGTAGGGGCTAGAACGGTCATTCTTACACCGTTTTGTTCAGAAGAGATGGGGGAATCTTCAAGTGTTGACAATTTAATATTAAAATATGAATTTTTAGAGATATATGACATGGATGACTTGTTGACTTAGAAGCCACGAATTCCCCAATATGCAAATTTGAATGCCTGAGACCACATATGTGATTGGCTGGCTGGGAAGCCGTGCAGGCCCTGATTTGTGGATTTGAATTCCTCAGCCCTCAGATATGATTGGCTGGCTTAGAAGCCACGAAGGCCCCAATATGCAAATTTGAATGCCTCAGGACACTTATTTGATTGGCTGGGAAACTGTGCAGGCCCTGATTTGAAAATTTGAATGTCTCAGTCCTCACAGAGGATTGGCTGCCTGGGGACCTGGCAGAAATATATAGAAATACTATTATTAAGCATAAATACTACATTTAGTAGAAATACTATGTTTTAGCACAAATACTATAAAAAGAAGAAAAACTATAATTTAGCAGAAATACTATATTAAGCACAAATCCTATAAAAAGCAGAAATACTATAATTTAGAACAAATAGTATAAAAAGCAGAAATACTATAATTTAGCAGAAATACTATGTTAGGCACAAATCCTATAAAAAGCAGAAATACTATAATTTAGCAGAAATACTATGTTAGGCACAAATCCTATAAAAAGCAGAAATACTATAATTTAGCAGAAATACTATATTAGGCATAAATCCTATGAAAAGCAGAAATAGTATGATTTAGCAGAAATACTGTATTTAGCACAAGTACCGAAAAGTACCAGAAATACTATGATTTAGCAGAATAGTAATAACTTATTGAAACACAAATGCACAGAGGGACACACAAACACAGGCTCTAATCCAGTCAACCAGTCTAACTATGTTCAATTTAAATCCTACAATGACATGCTGCCAAATAAGGGCAGGGTCCTCTCTCTCCCACTAAACACACACACACACACACACACACACACACAGGGAGAGAGGACTAAGTTTCTAGGTCAGCCTGGGAGCTGCTGAATTTGAATCCACCAATCAGAGAGGCTGTTTACGTTTTCCCGCCAAAACAGGTGCATCTTTTTACACACGCAGCACAGAGACATAGACCTGCTTCTTTCAGTTTATTTCACATAGTGAGGATTCCCCTCAAACAAATGACCATAATTTCCTAACCATAGGGGCTAGAGCGGTCATTCTTACACCGTTTTGTTCAGAAGAGATGGGGGAATCTTCAAGTGTTGACAATTTATCATTAAAATATGAATTTTTAGAGATATATGACATGGATGACTTGTTGACTTAGAAGCCACGAATTCCCCAATATGCAAATTTGAATACCTGGAGCCCACATACATGATTGGCTGGCTGGGAAGCTGTGCAGGCCCTGATTTGTGGATTTGAATTCCTCAGCCCTCAGATATGATTGGCTGGCTTAGAAACCATGAAGGCCCCAATATGCAAATTTGAATGCCTCAGGACACATATATGATTGGCTGGGAAACCGTGCAGGCCCTGATTTGAAAATTTGAATGTCTAAGTCCTCACAGAGGATTGGCTGCCTGGGGACCTGGCAGAAATATATAGAAATATATAGAAATACTATGATTAAGCATAAATACTACATTTAGTAGAAATACTATGTTTTAGCACAAATACTATAAAAAGCAGAAAAACTATAATTTAGCAGAAATACTATATTAAGCACAAATCCTATAAAAAGCAGAAATAGGATGATTAAGCATAAACACTACATTTAGTAGAAATATTATGTTTGAGCAAAAATCCTATAAAAAGCAGAAATACTATATTTAGGCACAAATCCCATAAAAAGCAGAAATAGTATGATTAAGCATAAATACTACATTTAGTAGAAATACTATGTTTTAGCACAAATAGTATAAAAAGCAGAAATACTGTAATTTAGCAGAAATACTATATTAGGCACAAATCTTATAAAATAGCAGAAATAGTATGATTTAGCACAATAGTAATCAGTTAAACAGAAAAATTGGAAAAGCAAAATGGACAGCTGAAAAAATGCTGAACATGCTGAGGGTCCCTCAAATATACTTGTTAAATGAAAAAATCAGCAAAAAAATGCACAGGGAGAGAGAAGTAAGTTTCTAGGTCAGCCTGGGAGCTGCTGAATTTGAATCCACCAATCAGAGAGCCTGTGTACTTTTTCCCGCCAAAACATGTGCCTCTTTTTACACACGCAGCACAGAGAGGCACAGGATTATTGCAGCCTATTTCTCATAGTGAGGATTCCCCTCAAACAAATGACCATAATTCCCAAACCGTAGGGGCTAGAGCGGTCATTCTTACACCGTTTTGTTCAGAAGAGATGGGGGAATCTTCCAGTGTTTACAATTTATCATTAAAATATGAATTATTAAAGATATTTGACTTCTAATGCACCATAACTGAGTAGAGCGAAGCAAAAACTGCCTTGACTTGCCCTCAAACAACGCTTTGTAACTCGAAATCTATTTGGAGTATCGATATCATTCTTTCACCGTAAGAGACAGCAGGCTTTGGTGAACAGTCATGGAAATTTTCAGGTCTCTGTGGAAATCCAAAAAAAAATTATGACGAGAGAAAAAAGTGGTTCATTTCCAGAGTTTTAAATCTGAAGAAATCTGAGCGAAGGACGAATTTCCTACCCTCAAACAAGTCCAACTCATTTCAGAACGGTAATAGGTGAGAAAGAAATTCTTGAATTGTGAGCGTCAGGGGTGTCTGAAGATATTCGGGGACAAGCCTCATGTCTTAAAGTCGCTTCGTTAAGGAGATATGACGATTCGAATATGCCTCTCATTACAGAAATCCAGCGATGATTTTGAACAAGCTCTCCATTGACTTTATATGGAGAGTTTTGAGACCTTGTGTTGGTCTGAGGAGATTTGCAAAAATTCTATAAATCCCACAACAATGATAGTGACATTTTCTGAAAGCCAGCAAAAATACCTACGTTTTGATGTATAATTTGTGGAAGTTGAGTGAAAATTGAGCAAGTAGCAAGAAGTTGTTCGGACATGAAGTGAAAATTGCAAAACCTTCAGTGGCACACTGGAAGCCAAGAGCATAGCAACCATAACAACGCATGTATTTTGTGAAAAATCACAATTTTGCAACTCAAAACTTTAAGAGGCATAAAAGTAAAACAGTAAAACATTTGAAAAAGCTGAATCATACCTGAATAGCCCAATAATTTGTGAACATTTTAAAGTTTGAATGGTTGTTCTAGGTGAAAATATGAGGAAGTAGTTAAGTTTCAAAAACAAGCAAATTTTAGCAGAATTGCAGAAGTTTCCCATTCATTTCAATGGGACAAATTAAAGGAAAAAAGCTTAATATTTTAAAAAGTATAATAGTTAAAAATAGCAAAAATCGTAGCGTAAATTAGCAGAAATAGCAGAATAGTTTAAAATTTGAACGGTGAAAATCGGCTGAAAATTGTGGAAGTAGTTAAGTGCCAAAAAGTGTACGGAAGCAACTAGAATAATAATAATAACTAGAAAAATTTGCATTTCCTGCGAAAATGCAGTGTGGATGCTTAAAGCTGAAGCTGTATGCAAAAAGTAGCTGAAAAAGCTGAAAAGTTGCAGAAATTGTAAAAACTTTGCAGAAGCAAAAGAAGTTTGCTAAAATGGAATAACTTAGCAGAACTGCAATATCTTAGAGGAAACATAATACTTGGCAGAAATACAATAGCATAGCAGAATTTAGCAGAAATATTGTAACTTACCAGAAACATGATAACTTCTCAAAAATACAAGAATTTAGGAGAAATAGTATAAGATAACAGAAAGAATATATTTAGCCAAAAATACTTAAACATTACAGAAACACTATGATTTAGAAAAATAGTACAACAGAGCAGAAATATTGTGATTTACCAGAGACACTGTGATGAACTATGAATATTGTAATTTTAAATTAAGACTATGTTTTAGCACAAATATTATAATTTGGCAGAAATACTATAATTTAGCAGAAATACTATATTAAGCACAAATCCTATAAAAAGCAGAAATGGTATGATTAAGCATAAATACTACATTTAGTAGAAATACTTTGTTTTAGCACAAATCCCATAAAAAGCAGAAATACTGTACTATGATTTAGTAGAAAGACTATAATTAATCAGAAATACTAAATTTAGCAGAAATACTATATTAAGCACAAATCCTATGAAAAGCAGAAATAGTATATTAAGCACAAATCTTATAAAATAGCAGAAATAGTGTGATTTAGCACAATAGTAATAAGTTAAACAGAAAAATTGGAAAAGCAAAATGGACAGCTGAAAAAATGCTGAACATGCTGAGGTTCCCTCAAATATACTTGTTAAATGACAAAAATCAGCAAAAAAATTTATGACAGCCACACAATTACAAATATGTACACATGAGGAAACACACATGCACAGAGAGACACACACACAAGATCCAATTCAGTCAACCAGTCTAAATATATTGAATTTGAATCTTACAATGGGATCATCCCATTAAAAGGCTTTCTCTCTCTCTCTCTCTCTCTCTGTCACACACACACACAAACACACACACACACACACACACACACACACACACACACACACACACACACACACACACACACAGGGAGAGAGAAGTAAGTTTCTAGGTCAGCCTGGGAGCTGGTGAATTTGAATCCACCAATCAGAGAGGCTGTGCACTTTTCCCCACCAAAACAGGTGCATCTGTTTACACACGCAGCAGCACAGAGAGACACAGGATTTTTGCAGTCTATTTCTCATAGTGACGACTCCCCTCAAACAAATGACCGTAATTTCCTAACCGTAGGGGCTAGAACGGTCATTCTTACACCGTTTTGTTCAGAAGACATGGGGGAATCTTCAAGTGTTGACAATTTAATATTAAAATATGAATTTTTAGAGATATATGACATGGATGACTTGTTGACTTAGAAGCCACGAATTCCCCAATATGCAAATTTGAATGCCTGAGACCACATATGTGATTGGCTGGCTGGGAAGCCGTGCAGGCCCTGATTTGTGGATTTGAATTCCTCAGCCCTCAGATATGATTGGCTGGCTTAGAAGCCACGAAGGCCCCAATATGCAAATTTGAATGCCTCAGGACACTTATTTGATTGGCTGGGAAACTGTGCAGGCCCTGATTTGAAAATTTGAATGTCTCAGTCCTCACAGAGGATTGGCTGCCTGGGGACCTGGCAGAAGTATATAGAAATACTATTATTAAGCATAAATACTACATTTAGTAGAAATACTATGTTTTAGCACAAATACTATAAAAAGAAGAAAAACTATAATTTAGCAGAAATACTATATTAAGCACAAATCCTATAAAAAGCAGAAATACTATAATTTAGAACAAATAGTATAAAAAGCAGAAATACTATAATTTAGCAGAAATACTATGTTAGGCACAAATCCTATAAAAAGCAGAAATACTATAATTTAGCAGAAATACTATGTTAGGCACAAATCCTATAAAAAGCAGAAATACTATAATTTAGCAGAAATACTATATTAGGCATAAATCCTATGAAAAGCAGAAATAGTATGATTTAGCAGAAATACTGTATTTAGCACAAGTACCGAAAAGTACCAGAAATACTATGATTTAGCAGAATAGTAATAACTTATTGAAACACAAATGCACAGAGGGACACACAAACACAGGCTCTAATCCAGTCAACCAGTCTAACTATGTTCAATTTAAATCCTACAATGACATGCTGCCAAATAAGGGCAGGGTCCTCTCTCTCCCACTAAACACACACACACACACACACACACACACACACACACACACACACACAGGGAGAGAGGACTAAGTTTCTAGGTCAGCCTGGGAGCTGCTGAATTTGAATCCACCAATCAGAGAGGCTGTTTACGTTTTCCCGCCAAAACAGGTGCATCTTTTTACACACGCAGCACAGAGACATAGACCTGCTTCTTTCAGTTTATTTCACATAGTGAGGATTCCCCTCAAACAAATGACCATAATTTCCTAACCGTAGGGGCTAGAGCGGTCATTCTTACACCGTTTTGTTCAGAAGAGATGGGGGAATCTTCAAGTGTTGACAATTTATCATTAAAATATGAATTTTTAGAGATATATGACATGGATGACTTGTTGACTTAGAAGCCACGAATTCCCCAATATGCAAATTTGAATACCTGGAGCCCACATACATGATTGGCTGGCTGGGAAGCTGTGCAGGCCCTGATTTGTGGATTTGAATTCCTCAGCCCTCAGATATGATTGGCTGGCTTAGAAGCCATGAAGGCCCCAATATGCAAATTTGAATGCCTCAGGACACATATATGATTGGCTGGGAAGCCGTGCAGGCCCTGATTTGAAAATTTGAATGTCTAAGTCCTCACAGAGGATTGGCTGCCTGGGGACCTGGCAGAAATATATAGAAATATATAGAAATACTATGATTAAGCATAAATACTACATTTAGTAGAAATACTATGTTTTAGCACAAATACTATAAAAAGCAGAAATACTATAATTTAGCAGAAATACTATATTAAGCACAAATCCTATAAAAAGCAGAAATAGGATGATTAAGCATAAACACTACATTTAGTAGAAATATTATGTTTGAGCAAAAATCCTATAAAAAGCAGAAATACTATATTAGGCACAAATCCCATAAAAAGCAGAAATAGTATGATTAAGCATAAATACTACATTTAGTAGAAATACTATGTTTTAGCACAAATAGTATAAAAAGCAGAAATACTGTAATTTAGCAGAAATACTATATTAGGCACAAATCTTATAAAATAGCAGAAATAGTATGATTTAGCACAATAGTAATCAGTTAAACAGAAAAATTGGAAAAGCAAAATGGACAGCTGAAAAAATGCTGAACATGCTGAGGGTCCCTCAAATATACTTGTTAAATGAAAAAATCAGCAAAAAAATGCACAGGGAGAGAGAAGTAAGTTTCTAGGTCAGCCTGGGAGCTGCTGAATTTGAATCCACCAATCAGAGAGCCTGTGTACTTTTTCCCGCCAAAACATGTGCCTCTTTTTACACACGCAGCACAGAGAGGCACAGGATTATTGCAGCCTATTTCTCATAGTGAGGACTCCCCTCAAACAAATGACCATAATTCCCAAACCGTAGGGACTAGAGCGGTCATTCTTACACCGTTTTGTTCAGAAGAGATGGGGGAATCTTCCAGTGTTTACAATTTATCATTAAAATATGAATTATTAAAGATATTTGACTTCTAATGCACCATAACTGAGTAGAGCGAAGCAAAAACTGCCTTGACTTGCCCTCAAACAACGCTTTGTAACTCGAAATCTATTTGGAGTATCGATATCATTCTTTCACCGTAAGAGACAGCAGGCTTTGGTGAACAATCATGGAAATTTTCAGGTCTCTGTGGAAATCCAAAAAAAAATTATGACGAGAGAAAAAAGTGGTTCATTTCCAGAGTTTTAAATCTGAAGAAATCTGAGCGAAGGACGAATTTCCTACCCTCAAACAAGTCCAACTCATTTCAGAACGGTAATAGGTGAGAAAGAAATTCTTGAATTGTGAGCGTCAGGGGTGTCTGAAGATATTCGGGGACAAGCCTCATGTCTTAAAGTCGCTTCGTTAAGGAGATATGACGATTCGAATATGCCTCTCATTACAAAAATCCAGCGATGATTTTGAACAAGCTCTCCATTGACTTTATATGGAGAGTTTTGAGACCTTGTGTTGGTCTGAGGAGATTTGCAAAAATTCTATAAATCCCACAACAATGATAGTGACATTTTCTGAAAGCCAGCAAAAATACCTACGTTTTGATGTATAATTTGTGGAAGTTGAGTGAAAATTGAGCAAGTAGCAAGAAGTTGTTCGGACATGAAGTGAAAATTGCAAAACCTTCAGTGGCACACTGGAAGCCAAGAGCATAGCAACCATAACAACGCATGTATTTTGTGAAAAATCACAATTTTGCAACTCAAAACTTTAAGAGGCATAAAAGTAAAACAGTAAAAGATTTGAAAAAGCTGAATCATACCTGAATAGCCCAATAATTTGTGAACATTTTAAAGTTTGAATGGTTGTTCTAGGTGAAAATATGAGGAAGTAGTTAAGTTTCAAAAACAAGCAAATTTTAGCAGAATTGCAGAAGTTTCCCATTCATTTCAATGGGACAAATTAAAGGAAAAAAGCTTAATATTTTAAAAAGTATAATAGTTAAAAATAGCAAAAATCGTAGCGTAAATTAGCAGAAATAGCAGAATAGTTTAAAATTTGAACGGTGAAAATCGGCTGAAAATTGTGGAAGTAGTTAAGTGCCAAAAAGTGTACGGAAGCAACTAGAATAATAACTAGAAAAATTTGCATTTCCTGCGAAAATGCAGTGTGGATGCTTAAAGCTGAAGCTGTATGCAAAAAGTAGCTGAAAAAGCTGAAAAGTTGCAGAAATTGTAAAAACTTTGCAGAAGCAAAAGAAGTTTGCTAAAATGGAATAACTTAGCAAAACTGCAATATCTTAGAGGAAACATAATACTTGGCAGAAATACAATAGCATAGCAGAATTTAGCAGAAATATTGTAACTTACCAGAAACATGATAACTTCTCAAAAATACAAGAATTTAGGAGAAATAGTATAAGATAACAGAAAGAATATATTTAGCCAAAAATACTTAAACATTACAGAAACACTATGATTTAGAAAAATAGTACAACAGAGCAGAAATATTGTGATTTACCAGAGACACTGTGATGAACTATGAATATTGTAATTTTAAATTAAGACTATGTTTTAGCACAAATATTATAATTTGGCAGAAATACTATAATTTAGCAGAAATACTATATTAAGCACAAATCCTATAAAAAGCAGAAATGGTATGATTAAGCATAAATACTACATTTAGTAGAAATACTTTGTTTTAGCACAAATCCCATAAAAAGCAGAAATACTGTACTATGATTTAGTAGAAAGACTATAATTAATCAGAAATACTAAATTTAGCAGAAATACTATATTAAGCACAAATCCTATGAAAAGCAGAAATAGTATGATTAAGCATAAATACTACATTTAGCAGAAATACTATATTAAGCACAAATCTTATAAAAAGCAGAAATACTATATTAAGCACCAGTGTTGGTCAAGTTACTTGAAAAAAGTAATCAGTAACTAATTACTGATTACTCCCCCAAAAAAGTAATCCCGTTACTTTACTGATTACTTATTTTCAAAAGTAATTAATTACTTAGTTACTTAGTTACTTAGTTACTTTTTAAAAACACGATTTACAACCTGAAGAGGTGATAAAGTGATAGATCTTTCAGCCCAATTCTACTTTTTCTACATAATCCATCATACAAAATGTAATCAAATGGAAAAGTCTCTTTTTAAAACTTGTTTTATCAGTTTTAATCTTTTAACTTTATGCATCAAGCAAAACATTTAATTATATGCAACATTCTCTGACTTGAATAAATTAGTTTAACATTTAAACCTATTTTCTACACATTCCAGCACATAAAATAAAATATTTTTTGTGTTTTCACTCACTCTTTCAAACAGATGCAAGTAAAACACAGCAGAAAATAAATAAAGTCAAAGACTCAGCGGTCCTTTTGCTCTATTTTCACCTGTAAAGCAGGAGCAGGGTAGGCGGAGGGTTACCCTGGTGCAGGTGTGCTGCGGTCAGTTGAAGAATCCGCGCGAGTGTCTCTGTGAGTTTCCCATCACGTCGTAGCTACTCGGTGCTTGCTCGGAAGTTTAGGGGTTTTTTTCGCTGTAAAAAGAAGTTTTCTTCCCACGCACGATGGACGCTAATGTTTTTGTCACTTTTTATGGAATCAAACTCAAAGTAAGGTCAGTACTTCCACACTTTAAACGCTGCACGCTCATACTCTCTCCCGCACTCGATATATTATCCATTGTTGATCTGCACACAGCTGCTGTCACCAACATAGCACTTGCTTATGTCACTGTCATGAGACATTCTCGCAAAAAAAAATCACGGTTTTAGTAACGCAGTAACGCAGCGTTCCTACGGGAAAGTAACGGTAATCTAATTACCGATTTTGCAATAGTAATCCCTTACTTTACTCGTTACTTGAAAAAAGTAATCAGATTACAGTAACGCGTTACAAGTAACGCGTTACTGCCCATCTCTGTTAAGCACAAATCCTATAAAAGCAGAAATAGTATATTAAGCACAAATCTTATAAAATAGCAGAAATAGTGTGATTTAGCACAATAGCAATAAGTTAAACAGAAAAATTGGAAAAGCAAAATGGACAGCTGAAAAAATGCTGAACATGCTGAGGTTCCCTCAAATATACTTGTTAAATGACAAAAATCAGCAAAAAAATTTATGACTGCCACACAATTACAAATATGTACACATGAGGAAACACACATGCACAGAGAGACACACACACAAGATCCAATTCAGTCAACCAGTCTAAATATATTGAATTTGAATCTTACAATGGGATCATCCCATTAAAAGGCTTTCTCTCTCTCTCTCTCTCTCTCTCTGTCACACACACACACACACACACACACACACACACACACACACACAGGGAGAGAGAAGTAAGTTTCTAGGTCAGCCTGGGAGCTGGTGAATTTGAATCCACCAATCAGAGAGGCTGTGCACTTTTCCCCACCAAAACAGGTGCATCTGTTTACACACGCAGCAGCACAGAGACACAGGATTTTTGCAGTCTATTTCTCATAGTGACGACTCCCCTCAAACAAATGACCGTAATTTCCTAACCGTAGGGGCTAGAACGGTCATTCTTACACCGTTTTGTTCAGAAGAGATGGGGGAATCTTCAAGTGTTGACAATTTAATATTAAAATATGAATTTTTAGAGATATATGACATGGATGACTTGTTGACTTAGAAGCCACGAATTCCCCAATATGCAAATTTGAATGCCTGAGACCACATATGTGATTGGCTGGCTGGGAAGCCGTGCAGGCCCTGATTTGTGGATTTGAATTCCTCAGCCCTCAGATATGATTGGCTGGCTTAGAAGCCACGAAGGCCCCAATATGCAAATTTGAATGCCTCAGGACACTTATTTGATTGGCTGGGAAACTGTGCAGGCCCTGATTTGAAAATTTGAATGTCTCAGTCCTCACAGAGGATTGGCTGCCTGGGGACCTGGCAGAAATATATAGAAATACTATTATTAAGCATAAATACTACATTTAGTAGAAATACTATGTTTTAGCACAAATACTATAAAAAGAAGAAATACTATAATTTAGCAGAAATACTATATTAAGCACAAATCCTATAAAAAGCAGAAATACTATAATTTAGAACAAATAGTATAAAAAGCAGAAATACTATAATTTAGCAGAAATACTATGTTAGGCACAAATCCTATAAAAAGCAGAAATACTATAATTTAGCAGAAATACTATGTTAGGCACAAATCCTATAAAAAGCAGAAATACTATAATTTAGCAGAAATACTATATTAGGCATAAATCCTATGAAAAGCAGAAATAGTATGATTTAGCAGAAATACTGTATTTAGCACAAGTACCGAAAAGTACCAGAAATACTATGATTTAGCAGAATAGTAATAACTTATTGAAACACAAATGCACAGAGGGACACACAAACACAGGCTCTAATCCAGTCAACCAGTCTAACTATGTTCAATTTAAATCCTACAATGACATGCTGTCAAATAAGGGCAGGGTCCTCTCTCTCCCACTAAACACACACACACACACACACACACACACACACACACACACACACACACAGGGAGAGAGGACTAAGTTTCTAGGTCAGCCTGGGAGCTGCTGAATTTGAATCCACCAATCAGAGAGGCTGTTTACGTTTTCCCGCCAAAACAGGTGCATCTTTTTACACACGCAGCACAGAGACATAGACCTGCTTCTTTCAGTTTATTTCACATAGTGAGGATTCCCCTCAAACAAATGACCATAATTTCCTAACCATAGGGGCTAGAGCGGTCATTCTTACACCGTTTTGTTCAGAAGAGATGGGGGAATCTTCAAGTGTTGACAATTTATCATTAAAATATAAATTATTAGAGATATATGACATGGATGACTTGTTGTCTTAGAAGCCACGAATTCCCCAATATGCAAATTTGAATACCTGGAGCCCACATACATGATTGGCTGGCTGGGAAGCTGTGCAGGCCCTGATTTGTGGATTTGAATTCCTCAGCCCTCAGATATGATTGGCTGGCTTAGAAGCCATGAAGGCCCCAATATGCAAATTTGAATGCCTCAGGACACATATATGATTGGCTGGGAAGCCGTGCAGGCCCTGATTTGAAAATTTGAATTTCTCAGTCCTCACAGAGAATTGGCTGCCTGGGGACCTGGCAGAAATATATAGAAATACTATGATTAAGCATAAATACTACATTTAGTACAAATACTATGTTTTAGCACAAATACTATAAAAAGCAGAAATACTATAATTTAGCAGAAATACTATATTAAGCACAAATCCTATAAAAAGCAGAAATAGGATGATTAAGCATAAACACTACATTTAGTAGAAATATTATGTTTGAGCAAAAATCCTATAAAAAGCAGAAATACTATATTAGGCACAAATCCCATAAAAAGCAGAAATAGTATGATTAAGCATAAATACTACATTTAGTAGAAATACTATGTTTTAGCACAAATAGTATAAAAAGCAGAAATATTGTAATTTAGCAGAAATACTATATTAGGCACAAATCTTATAAAATAGCAGAAATAGTATTATTTAGCACAATAGTAATAAGTTAAACAGAAAAATTGGAAAAGCAAAATGGACAGCTGAAAAAATGCTGAACATGCTGAGGGTCCCTCAAATATACTTGTTAAATGAAAAAATCAGCAAAAAAATGCACAGGGAGAGAGAAGTAAGTTTCTAGGTCAGCCTGGGAGCTGCTGAATTTGAATCCACCAATCAGAGAGCCTGTGTACTTTTTCCCGCCAAAACATGTGCCTCTTTTTACACACGCAGCACAGAGAGGCACAGGATTATTGCAGCCTATTTCTCATAGTGAGGACTCCCCTCAAACAAATGACCATAATTTCCAAACCGTAGGGGCTAGAGCGGTCATTCTTACACCGTTTTGTTCAGAAGAGATGGGGGAATCTTCCAGTGTTTACAATTTATCATTAAAATATGAATTATTAAAGATATTTGACTTGTAATGCACCATAACTGAGTAGAGCGAAGCAAAAACTGCCTTGACTTGCCCTCAAACAACGCTTTCTAACTCGAAATCTATTTGGAGTATCGATATCATTCTTTCACCGTAAGAGACAGCAGGCTTTGGTGAACAATCATGGAAATTTTCAGGTCTCTGTGGAAATCCAACAAAAAGTTATGACGAGAGAAAAAAGTGGTTCATTTCCACAGTTTGAAATCTGAAGAAATCTGAGCGAAGGACGAATTTCCTACCCTCAAACAAGTCCAACTCATTTCAGAACGGTAATAGGTGAGAAAGAAATTCTTGAATTGTGAGCGTCAGGGGTGTCTGAAGATATTCGGGGACAAGCCTCATGTCTTAACTTTGCTTCGTTAAGGAGATATGACGATTCGAATATGCCTCTCATTACAGAAATCCAGCGGTGATTTTGAACAAGCTCTCCATTCACTTTATATGGAGAGTTTTCTGACCTTGTGTTAGTCTGAGGAGATTTGCAAAAATTCTATAAATCCCACAACAATGATGGTGACATTTTCTGAAAGCCAGCAAAAATACCTACGTTTTGATGTATAATTTGTGGAAGTTGAGTGAAAATTGAGCAAGTAGCAGGAAGTTGTTCGGACATGAAGTGAAAATTGCAAAACCTTCAGTGGCACACTGGAAGCCAAGAGCATAGCAACCATAACAACGCATGTATTTTGTGAAAAATCACAATTTTGCAACTCAAAACTTTAAGAGGCATAAAAGTAAAACAGTAGAAGATTTGAAAAAGCTGAATCATACCTGAATAGCCCAATAATTTGTGAACATTTTAAAATTTGAATGGTTGTTCTAGGTGAAAATATGAGGAAGTAGTTAAGTTTCAAAAACAAGCAAATTTTAGCAGAATTGCTGAAGTTTCCCATTCATTTCAATGGGACAAATTAAAGGAAAAAAGCTTAATATTTTAAAAAGTATAATAGTTAAAAATACCAAAAGTCATAGCGCACATTAGCAGAAGAAGCAGAATAGTTTAAAATTTGAACGGTGAAAATCGGCTGAAAATTGTGGAAGTAGTTAAGTGCCAAAAAGTGTACGGAAGCAACTAGAATAATAATAATAAAGAATAAAGAGAAACAGGAACTCAATAGTGTGGATGCTTAAAGCATCCACACAATAATAATAATAATAAAGAATAAAGAGAAACAGGAACTCAATAGTGTGGATGCTTAAAGCATCCACACAATAAAGAATAAAGAGAAACAGGAACTCAATAGTGTGGATGCTTAAAGCATCCACACAATTACAAAATGAAGTTTTGGAAGACTGCCTGTGCCCATACACCCATTCCACTTCACACCTCTTCCTGGTCTCTGTCATCCAGCCAATATTGCAATTTGTTTGGCTATAACTGATAGGATACGTGACATCTTCACTCTCCCGCAGTCTTCAAACTGTTCATCTGTAGATAGAATTTAGTGCTCGAATCATGTCTGAAGTAGAAGGTAAGACCCCTCTCTAAACCAATCCTTTCCTGTCCTTTCTCAGGTACCTGCCTGACCCAGACCATAGCGTAGCTGCTGAATGTGAATCCAGAGGCTCATCAGTTTAATCTGTGTTCATGCCCACATGTCTTTGAATTGTGAGACAATTCTTTTTTTGTTTGCTGTCTGTATAGGCATTGAAACTAGTAAAGAAGAAAATGAAAATGAAGAGATTTTTATTTATTTTTTGTGCATTTGTTTGTTTGTTTGTTGTGTCTCCTGCTAATTCACTATCAGATTGTTATGTCACTGCAAATGTGCAATCAATTAATGTGTTAAGTGATGTGTTTTATTTTTATTGTTATTAGGAAAGTCCACTGTCAGTTTTCACATCTGTCTTGAGCTGACAAAGTGTAGTATTTGGTAGTAATTGGCATGAATATTTTTGGTATTATGTGTAGTATTTCTAAAACAAATTTGTGGAACTATCAGTTTATTTTCCTCACTGCTTTTTGTGTTGTGTAACTGCTCTCAGTGGAATTCACTGTTTATTTACCTTTTTTTTTTGCCTGTCCCATTTGGATCTTTAGCCATCAGAATTGCTGTCTGAAGGCCAAGAAAGATGCCAAGCGGATTTACTTTACCAAGTGGATCATCATGGCCTTGCCATATTGGTGCATATGATTGACCTTTATTATAATTATGTATTTATTTGATTTTCGGTTGTTACAAACGGGCAGACATGACTGGGGGACAGGACAGGGAGAAAGAATCAAATAAAGAGAGGGAGAGAAAGAAAAATAGAGGGGAGAAGAGATGGTGAGAAAGGTGGGACGAAAAAAAAGAAAAACAAACAAAACACCTGGATCACCTGTATGGAAATAAAAAAAAGAGCAACATAATAAATACAACACCATCACAATAAACTAGCTAACAGTAGATACTAAATATTACATGCTATTGTGCATCACGCAAGATCAACAGCGCACAATGTTCTTTGAGGTAGCAGCCAAGAAAGGTGTAGTTTGTGTCTGTGAACACCTGTGTGTACACCTGTGTGGATCAGCATGCTTGTATTCAAAAGGTTTCTCCATGTAACAATCTGCTAGGGAGTGTGGGGAGCCATAGCCCCGTCCCCCAGGGCAAGAAGCAGGTATGGAGGAGATCCAGGTACCCCCGCCCCCAGAGGGGCAAACCGTACTCGGACCCAGGAGATGTAACCCTTCTCTCTGGGGTGGAGGAAAGCAGACCACCTTGTTGTCTGCAGTAGCAGGGAGGCCCCGCATCCCAGACCCCAATCTGACAGCCAGCACCTCCTCCCAGCCCCGACGGTTAACAGAACGGTGAAGACCCCAAACCTCCCTCTGCCTGCTCATATGTAGTGTTACTGCGTGCTGTTCTAAAGTGCATTTAAAACCCAGGAGGGCATGGTGCTTCCTGCCAGAGAGCAGCACAGTTCCTCCCGAAAAAGCTGTAGCTTTAGATAGGTTCATGCTAAAAGACAAAGCTGTTCCATCTATAAAGGGAGATGTTAAAGAGTTGGAACTGCAAGCTGCAAGTAACATTTCACTGAAATCTTTGTACTTCATTAGACAAAATGGTTTTCTGTGAAGGGAATGCTTGTATTGTGTTCTTTATAATTCTTTGAAGTATTTAAATTAGTTTATTTTTTTTACAAGACTATTTTAGAAGTCTGAAATTGATTAATGGTTGCAAGTAACCTCCGGTGGATGAGATCTTCCTTGACTTCCTTAAGGCTTAACATGCTTTGGAGCTGAAAAGAAAAGGAACCAGAGGATAGATTCCAGCTTCAGGAACATCGCACTCCTCAGCCACTCTTCAGAACATCACATGCTGGAAAGTCTATGCCAGCGTACTGGAGATAAGAGTTCTTCCAATAGTCAAACTTTGGATCCAGGAAAAACAATGCGATTTTCATTCTGGTCCTGGAATGCTGGACCAGCTCATTATCCCTTTAAGAATATTCAAGGATTCGTGATAGCTTGCCAGCTAGTCTACATGTGATTTATGGACCTGGAGTATGTTCCTTTGGGTGTGGTTGTGATTCTTTGGGTTCACTGAGCAATAACCTCCAGTTTGCACTGGGAAATATGCAACTCCCCAGTGGCTGGGATGAGAATTAACATCTTCGAGTCCTGTTTTTCAGCTGGAAAAAAGTGGAGTGCTCACTTTGGGTTGTGAACAATTTGCTGCTACAGGTGTTGGAGGTTAGGCATAGCACCTGCAGTCATGGGGATGCTGTACAAGTCTGCTGTGATGAAGAGACAGCTAAGTGTGAAAGCAAAGCTGCCAGTTTACCAGTAAGTAGTGGTGCAACAATATCTCACGGTTCGGATCGGATCACGGTTTTAAGTCACGGATCGGATCAATTTTTGGATCAGCAAAAAAAGAAAAAATTTTAACATTTACCTATTAACTTATTTAAGTATTTTTTGCCTATTAAAGACATTCAACTCAAGACTCATTCCACGCAATTATATAAAAACAAATTAAGGGCAATATAGGGCAGTACAGGGCTTTGTATCTACCACTCCGCTGTGATATAATGAGCTGTCATGGTCACGTAGCTTTCCGTTGACCTGGAGGTCCACCCATTTGTAGTTGGGCAACAGAAGATGCCTGGGACAGTTCAGCCACAACTTTAAACTTTTCCTGCTCATACATGCTGGATGTGCAACGGGATATCATAGCGTGGCTCAAGCACATTCATCATAGTTTAAACCCCTTGTTTTGCACAACGGAATACGGCCTCCCGTCTGCAGCTAAACACCCCAGTAGCTTTTGTAATAGCTTTAGCCTGGTCGGACTGGGCAGCAAAGGGCTGTTTAAATGCCGCAAACTCCTCTGCTCCTCCACTTGGACCACCAGCGCCGGCCATAACTATCACTTGACAGACTTTTCTTTTTCTTCTTTTTCGACTCTTCGGATCACGTGCGTGCCAAACCGTGGAGTAGGATCGGTTCAGATTACGGATCAACTGTGATCCGTTGCACCACTACCAGTAAGTCTACACTCTGACCCTCATCAAAGCCAGTTTAGCTGGTTCTGCATTTTACTGGGATGCCCCCTGAAAGGCAAAGTTTTCCAAGTACATTCTACCAAGAGGAGGCCACAGGACAACCCAGAGCACACTGGAGAGTCTACATCTCTGGCTGACTTGCAAACACCTTGGAGGTCTAGGTGTCTCTGCTGACCCATACCCAGATAAGTGATGGATGGATGGATGGATGGATGGATAAACGTGACTAATAGTGATGTGAAATTTACTTCATTGGTGAAGTTTCAAGTGGAAAGAAGTGGAGTCCCAGGATAAATGTATATAGGTGGAAGAAAGCATAAGAGGCTCCCTTCAAAAAGGAGTCAAGACAGTACAATATAAACGCATGTATGAGTGGAGATAAATGCTTTAAACTACTTCCACACAATTTCAAGATGGTTTCTTACTTCAGTTTATGAGATTTACTTCTACTGTTAAGTCATTATGGTGGCAGGCTTCAGTATCATGACTCAAGCCTTACTTTACAGCTTGTGAAAATATATATGTTTTTCCTGTTCTGGGATCATCACTTGCTCATATCCAAATACTGTGGAAATTGTAAATCATCTGATACTTATATATTGCTTTTCTACTCAATTTGAGCACTCAAACTGACTTCCATCACAAGTCTTTTTCATCCAATCGCACACATTCATACAGCACTTCTATTTTCTATTCAAACAGTATCAATATGTGGAAAAAAAAGGAAAAAAAGAAGGATGCATACCAGTATACCAGTCCTTCACATGAACGGAGGACTCAGGGATCAATCCAAGCACCTGAGCTACAGTGTTTAGGTTTCACTTAGGTTTACGTCTCTGATATTTATGTGACCATTTTCATATACTGTTTTTATTTGCTCCTTCAACAGACCAATTTTCTTCTTGGAAATCAATAATGTTTTTCATCCACTAGCTGTGTGTGGAAGCCTGTATCTAATTTCAAGCCTTGGTGTTGGCACGTGAGGCTGCAAAGGGACCACTACTGTCTGCATACACGCTCTACCTCCAGGCTATAGACACACCCTACACTCCATCCAGTGCTCTGCAAACTGTCGCTATAATCCACTTAGCTCTCCTTTCCATGCTACGACCTGGTCATCCTTCCAGCCCGACCCCCCTTCTCTGCCTCCTTGAGCTTAATAGTGGAGTGACCTCCCTACTCCAGCCAGAACATCCGACTTTTACAAGTTTCTTCTATTAAAGAAATACCTCATATGCCCTCTCTTTCCACTCGATAAATTCTCAAGGCTTTTCTATTTTTGTGGACCAACGTCCCCTTTTTCCACAAGATTCTGCCTTACTTTATAGTTTTTAATTGTTTAACTCTTTGATTTCTTTCCAATGATTTTAGACCAAAATAACACTCATCTATAATTGACTGAGACAGGACTCTTCCAGACACTAAACCAAGGCACAATGTACATTTCAATTCCTTTAATTTTAAATATGTTTATATCGTCTATCCTGTAAAATAGTCAGATGTCTATTCATATTAATGTACAGAATTCACCTGCTTGCTGCTACTACTGCACATTCACCCAATGTATATACTATACATATATATATATATATATATACATATATATATATATATATATATATATATATATATATATAATGTTCTTCCTCTACAGCCCCCCCAATTTTTTTGCACATGTCGAGGAGCGTGTCAGGCTACATTTCACTGTGTGTTATACTTGTATAACTATGCATGTGACAAATAAAGAACCTTGAACCTTGAACCTTTTGACCCCAATAGAATTACTATCAGTATCACTTTTGTGAATTTTGGATGCATTTTCTCTGCTCCACATATTACATGTCACTGCAGGTAAGACCATCTGCTATATGTATAAAATGTAAAAATGGAAACGCAACGTGTGCCAGATCTACATGACAGCCAGCGCATGAGGTAGCTGGCTCATCACCGCGTTCATATCCTGACACTCTGCTGGGACGGTGACAGCAAAGTCAACGTGGGTGAGCTGTAATCGGTACTGAATAGGATATACTCTTGTGACTCAGGCGACAGGGAGATGCACAGATTCAAAGCAAAACAAACATATCAACATACAAGCTAAGACTTTGATATTTTCTAGAGGGACAAAAAACTAGAACACATTCAAACACTCAAAAATTATGAAACCTCTCAGTGTGGTCTTGTACCTGATGGTGAAAGAGTGCCGTGGTGTGAGGCCAGGGTGACAACCAAGCACTGGTTGGGATGAAAGGTCAGCAGACAGAGTGATTCCAGAGCCCTCGAGGACCAGGGCGATGTGGTCGGGCAGCAGCTCGGGGGTCTCAGAGGCAAAGGTGATGAAGAGAAGCTGGCCATAGCTGTAGACTTTGTGACCCAGGAATTTCACTAGAGTGGTAAGGGCAGATGTTAGAAAGATGCATGGATGGAGTTTTATTACTGGAGTCTGAGTCAGCTCTGTGCCATCAATGTAGTAAATATAGAGCTAAACTTTTGTGTATAAGCATGGTGTTTTTGGAAGTAGGATTAATTGTTTTTGTGCTTTTCAAAGAATCTGCCAGTTCCTTTCACTTTGAGTTGATGTGTGTGTTCATGAGGGCAGTGGAGTACAAGCTTTTTGAGATCATGTGGAGCACTGCAGGAATCTGCGTGTAATTACCCACCCTCTAGGCTTTGGCTCCTCATATAACAGGACTTCAAAGCTTTTTAGCTACCACAAGATACCCCCCACTACCGCTACCACCCAAAACTGGCCAAAATAACATCACACAAGAGTTATACGCTTCTGATGTATAAAAATAGGCAAAAATCTTCCACTTCCTCATTATGCAGATTTGAAAAATGTAAAAAGCCCAAGCCATTGTATAGATCCTGTACAGTTTTGCTCTAAAAATGCACAAATTATAACAATTTCTATTTAAAGAAAAAATAAAAAAACAGAAATAAAGCAAGCTGCCGTTCTCTACAATACCTGGATGAGTGAGTGGGCAAAACTGACAGGTTGCACGCTTGGTTGCCATCTTGTTTTTGAGCGTAATGGTGTGTGAAGTACATCCTGAACTCTTTTGGGGGTTGAGAGGGCTGTGGACTTGAAAGAATCGTTTTGCTTGCGAGGGGCCTCTGGCGTCACTCAGAACAATTCACCTGTCTTATCATCTAATATCTGCTCAACCAGGAGCTGGCTTTTATTATCTGGGCTGTGCCCTTACATGTGCAGCTTGCCCTCGCTGTGATGTCCACAAGCGTGTTAATCGATGGTTTTTACTTGACCTCTCTCTCACCTGCCTTTTTGCACTGTGACTTGAAGTGTTGCTTTTCACCAGTGCTGCTCGCAATTACCTGACGATTTGTTAAAGTGCCTTGGTTAAGTACTGTTATACACTATTGCTTTAATAAAATGAAGCTTAATTATTATTTCGATTTGGTCTGGACCGTGTTTCTTCTTTTATCACAGTATGCAAATTATCATCAAGTAAATGATGTTTAATAAATGTATAACACAACAGATTCTTATATAGGTAGTCATGCTGTAGCTTCAGCAACTTTTCCAGTGAGACTTTTGTAACTCTAATGTAAGGATTATTTTTTTTCCAACATGAAGTGACAGACTATTATGTCTAATAAGCTGCAAGCTTTCACACATGTTTAACTCCTCTCTGGAGGGGAGAGGGAGGGGAAACAGGAGGACAAAGGAGGGAACAACTAAGCTGTAGTGCCTCTTCACCTCACTGTGCAATACCTTTTGTGCAATACTTTTGTAAATAGTCAACGGTGCAATAGACTCAATACTTGAAATGTGCAATTCACTTGTATTTTTATTTTTATTCCTATTTATTCTATTTATCCCCTTCGTATATTTTATTTATATTGTCTCTGTATTTATATATATGTGTGTGTGTATAACTCTGTAACTTCTGTCGGTGCTGTGCTTTTTTGGAAATCGAATTTCCCAGAGGAACCCACCCGAGGGATTAATAAAGTTCTATCTTATCTTATCTTATCTTATCTTATCTTATCTTATCTTATCTTATCTTATCTTACATAAGAAACCAAGCTCAAAAACCAAGCCAATGCATCACACTTCCATCACAGTTGCTAACATTTTTTTTTCTTTTTTGCAACAATGCATGAACGAGGGATCGGCACTGTGTTATTGATATGTATTAATCCCTATCAGTAGGATTAGTATTTGTGGGAAATGAAAAACAGGCAGTAATAAAAGGGAGAAGGCTTCAATTACACGACCAATCAATAGCACTCGTCTAAGTCTAATAAGGCATCATTCATGTAAACACAAGATCAAAATCAATTGAAACAGGCACAGCGAATCAGAACAAGGATAAGTGGTTTCACAAGCAGCTGCTGAGGACGAAAAATTTACTCATTTTGAAATGAGCTGTCGCAGGTCTTAGTGTAATTTCAGAATCAATCGATGTTCCTAACTGTTAAAAAAACAGGTCAAGGTCAAGAAGGAAAAGAGGCTAAGCTAACTCATTGACCAATTAAAGACTAATTCCTTCATAGAGCACCTTCTAAACATCTAAACCATTAGAAAAAATGACCAATATTGCAAGGCCAAGATGTTTAGACCCAAAGACTGAAACACCTCCACATGATGCGGTGATGCAAGGTAAATAATTCAAGTCTGCATTTCACAGCAGTTGATAAACACAATTCTGTTTAAAGCTTTAACACTGATTTATGGATCACATGGGGCAACAGCTAGTTTTATTAGCATTAGTTTGCTGCAGGCTAAAATGCTCCAGCTTTCATTTGGCAGATCATAAGACAACAAACGACTCCAAATTCAGGACTGTCCATGTGGACTGGAGGTTTGGCAGCAATAAAAATATAGATAGTCAAGCAAGATGTGTAGCTGTCTGGCTTGTCATAATGTGCTCTATATAATGGTGTTGCATTTACTTGGTCAAAACTTCTCTACTGGTATAAATTAATATAGTTTTCTTTTCTAAATTTATTTTATTAAAGATGTAAACACAAAAGATTTTAGTAGAAAACACAAAGGTTATAAAAGAAAGAAAGAAATGATCATCTACTAATACACAAATAATGTATCCTAAGACATGCGGCCAAAAAAAGGGAAACATTATTTTGTGTATTTATTTGTATATGTTCAGATGTACAGTCAGTAATTTCTTACCTTTCTATAGGCTTCATGTTTTCAGCTATATTTCTAGTAAACGTTTGCTCATTTATATTTTTAATTAAATACATTTTTAAAAAAACCTTCTACAGATTAAATCAGCATGGACGTGGGGGTGTTAGGACTAAATATATATATTTAGTTTCACATAAATCTGTAACAAAGCATTGTTTAATAGACAGAGCATGTTTATGCATTCAGTGTTGCTCATGCTATGCGGGCACCAACGTTCAAAGTTACAATTTCCCTATAGCTTATATTTTTTCTCATACAGGGTGACATTTTCTACTATCTGAGCTGTTAGTAAAACTAAACAGAAAAAATGATCACAGCATAAACTACATTTTTCAAAACTTGTTTTACTGTTTTAACAATTGCTTTGGCACTTTTTGTCTGACCACTTTTGTTAACCAGTGATGGGTTGTACCTCACCAAAAGCCTCTAATTCATGTGTCAAAATTAAGCTTTTATTTCGTGGAATAAATGGTGGCAATTACCAAAATGACAAGTTTTTTGACATTGTGTAAGCCAGGGTGGGTGACTTTTTTTTTTAGATTAACAATTTGACTAAATGAGAGTGGACTTATTTGTGTCTCTAACGCTGTAGTCCTATTAGTTTTCTACCAAAGAACATTCTGCTATTGTACATCACTGTAAGGGAAAGGGTAAAAGAAAAAAAGGGAGACAGTTACTCAAGGACTCTCAGTAAAAACAAATGACGTTGTTGTGTCAAAGTTGTGTCAGTTGTATACAGTTTGAACATTCTTGGTCATGTATATCCTCTTAGTCAAAATTAATTGTGTTTCTACAAATGAATTAATTAATGTTTTTACCCTCTAAAACATCTGATCATTATTTCATTGTGTGAGTCATCACTTGCATAATAATTAATCTGTCAAAATCTGAGGTAATTGTAAAACATGCTTATAGAAAATAATGGTAACAGAGCTCTGACAATTTCTAAACATGGAGCAGACAAATTTGTCTATTATAGATTTTATTTGTAACGCCTGTTCATAGAGGAGAGAGAAGTGTAACAATTGGATGGGACGGATGTCCCATTCACACCATTTTGACCCTTTTGCAGTGCAAAGGAGAGCATTGGGTGTGGGGTTGATGATAATCTATGGCCAAACTGAGTGGTAAGATTTCCTGTCATTCCTCACACTGTTTTGTTCTAACAGCAGTTTTATTTTTAGCTGCGACCATGACTGATGTTTTACAAATCTTTGACTTAGCTTCATGTGTTCTTGAACAATACCTATGGATGCATTTCAATAAAATGGAACTTTATGTATTATCTCTGCCATCTTCTCTTTGAGATGACATAGATGAACTCTTTTATAAGGTTCTGCCTCGACCGTCAGTCTCTCAAACACTACACAACAAGGACTCAAAAATGTATCACCACCAGCACCAGATCATTGTTGCACTGTAAAAACAGTCCAGGTAGAGCTAATTTATTTTGGAATCAGACAAGTGTTTATTACCAACATTTGGGTAGTGATGCACTGTAATGAGTAATGTAAGAAACTTGTGCTCACCGAACTATTACTTTTGAAATGATTAATAGGAAATACATACTGAACATCCCGTGCATAACTGTGGGTAATGAGCCCAGTAATACTATTGTGTGACTAAGCTAATATTCTCTCCTAAAGTGCTCCCTTATGGTGGTGAGGGCTTCGTTTTCAGATGTAGCTTGTTGGCTATTATTCTGCTGGGGGTTTGATTTACGTCATGTGGTTCCCGGGAGTTCTCTCTCTGTCTGTAAGGAACTGAGGAACCAAGGGATAATTACTCACAATCCTAATAGACCATCGAAGAATAGCCCCACTTGCAGGCCAATCTCCAAAGTAATGAATCACTATAGAAAAAACAATGAAAGGATTATTCATGCGTAAGTGTGATTTGCAGTCTGTGTATTTCCAAGGATTTATATTCATTCATCATCTCACATGAGAAATTGGGGAGGATTTAAAAATGTAACAAATAAGTAAATAGTGCAGCGTGCTGTATTCATGTGCAACTTGCTTTTCTACTTCATGAAAAATTGATTACTCAATCAACTTCAGTCCCAAATAAATCAGCAAGTTACCACTAAAAATAGTTAACAAAGTAAAAAGTTACTTCAGAAAATGGGATAAAAACAAACATACATACATTTATTTTTAAAAAAAAAAGTCTTCCTTCCTCTTTGAAGTTTTAACTCAGCAAAGACTCTTGTAATGTATATATGGGCTTAGTACCTAAATTCACATTATATAGAAAGAAAGAAAGAAAGAAAGAAAGAAAGAAAGAAAGAAAGAAAGAAAATGGGACATGTAATTTCCAAAACATAAAATAAGGATTGTAAAGTAATCAGGTTTTGGATTTGCCATCAAAAATAACTGGGTGATGTTGTGCTATTCTGTACAGTTCATGATACAAAACATTACTGTATATACAAAAGTAGATTTTACCCACTAGTTAGTGAAATCCAGTTTTAAAGCTTTAATTTAGCATTTTAGCTGCTGATATTTTGGAATGCTTTCAACGAACAAGTTATTAAGTAAAATAACAATTTTAAGGCATAAGAAACTCAAGCAAGTTCAATTTTGTGTTCTGCAGCATAGGAGACCTTTTAGCTGCTCCCACAGAGACCATTAAGTCACCACATGGTTCCACCTACTGTTCGCATTTCATCCTTGTCATTCTCTCATAAAAATGTCAGTAAAGTTGTGATTGCAGTATTTCAGCATCTAGCAAGCTCTACTTATGAAGAGCTTGGAAAACAAATTAAATGATAGTAATTTTACATTCTTCAAAGGTCAGAAAGAGAAGGCTAATGGATGGATTATGTTGTACTGGTACACAACAGACTGTTACATCCATGGTCACTGCTCAGTTTGGTACATATAAAAGTGAGAGATGCCATTCGAAGAATTAAAAACGTATTTTATGGGAACGATCAGCAAATTGAAGAAATTTCTATCAGATTACACCAGATACTCTATACATATAGAGTTCATCATGTCTCACTGACCATTAAAACTAAAGCTAATGTAGAGTATTTTTCTAAAAAACTGCCAAGGTTTCCAGTTATGCTAGGAATTTCTTCTAGAAAAACTTTGGTATTATATCTTTAGTAAAACTTGCCAAATTCCACCTTTATATTAGTTTTACATTGCCTGGAGTTCGGAAAGCAGCCTAGATGTCTCATGTAACATCTGCCTGTATTGTAGAATGTATTTGGTTAAAAGACCAGAAAACCTCAAGGTGGCATCAGTACAGGTCAGCTGACAACAGCTGGTTTTCAAAGAATAAAAAATCCGTCTCTGGGCTGGGACCCGGACCGGGCCTCGGGGGCTTGGGTCCTGGTTGGTGTGTTGCCGGGGTTGTGGGCGGGTGGGTGCATGGGGGCCCAGCCCTGGAGCAGGGTGCCGCCGGTGCGTCGAGCCACCTGGGGGGCTCTTCAACTGGTGGGGGAGATTGTCACATCTTGCAGGAGCTTTCCTCTCCTCAGGAGCTCCCTCTGCAGGAGGGGGAGATACAGGAGAGGTGGAGGAAGATCTCAGCCTGGGTGTTTATTGTCTTATGTAGTCTGGAAGATGAGTGGATGGTGGGGTGGGTGCAGTTTTCTCTGTGGTGGGGTTGGGTGGACTGTCCCGGGCTCTGTGGGGCCGGGCGGCGCTGCTGCACTGGGCCCGGTCTGGATGGGCCTGGGCCCCCTTTCCCTGGCGGGTCGCGGAGTATGGGGGTGCCTACTGGGGTCAGCGGGGGAGCTGGCCCCAGGGAGGGGTCACTTGCCCCTCCCTTCCTTCCCTCCCCATCTCCAGCTGCCTCCCTCTTCCCGCTCCACCACAACCACCCACACATGCAGGGCCTTGGAGTAGGGGTATGTCACCAGGGTGCAGAGGAGGCTACCCCCCCCCCCCCCCCCCCCCCCCCCCTCTGTCCCCTTCTGGCTGCCTCTGCCTCAATTTTATCCCACAACTTAGACATTCACATTACTCACACTCTCATTACACATACATATAGGATCTTGGGGGTGGGCACGATACACGGAGTCCAAAGTACCATCAGGGTGTACACCCCACCCCTGGCATCGTTGCCCACCTCTCAATTTTAAATACACATAGACATTGAGGGCTAGCAGGAGGGACCATGTGCTTACCTGCTGCTCCTTGGCAGGTAGCTCCAAGCCCTCCTGGGTTTTAAATGCACCTTAGAACACACATGCATCAACATTACAATGAGCGGGTGGAGGGAGGTTTGGAGTCTTCTCTCACCCCCATTCTCTGCGACCTGCTGGAGCGGGGGGACTAGGACTAGGAGGAGGAGTTGGCCGTCCGACTGCGGTCTGGAGTGTGGAGCCTTCCTGCTGCTGCGGAGTCGGGGCGGTCTGCCTCCCCCCACCGCAGGGAAAAGGGAAACACCACCTGGGTCTGGGTGCAGTTCCCCCCTGCAGGGGCGGGGGCACCTAGACCCGGTTTGTAGAGTACGCTTGGGGAGTGTGATCGTGTGTACAACGTCTCTTTATGTCTGTCTCCACGTTGGTTGAGTGTGGAGTAAGTGCATATGAGAGCATGAGGGTGGGAATGGATGTTTGTATCTGTGTGTGCCTGTATGTCTGTGTCTATATGTCAGGTTGGGTGTCAGGCGCCACCTCTCTGGGGACATCTCAGGCCCTCCAAGGTTTGGAGGCCTATCTCCCCCTACCACCACTTCCCCTGCCAGTGGCGGACCCCCTCAGACATCGGTGCGTTGGTGGTTCTTTGTGTCCGGGGATGGGCGTCCAGGTACACACCGGCTCACTCCTTGGCGGCCGCTTATCGGGGCCTGGAGCCTGGGGCTCGCTCGGGCCACTTCGGAGGTGGGGTGCCCCCGGGCTCTCGGCCTGGGGCTCGGTCACTCAGGCGCAGCTGGCTGCCGGCGGAGCTCACGGGCGCGTCACTGCAACTCCCCCTGGCTTCTGCTCCGCGGCTGCTGAGTGAGCCCTCATCTGGGACTCTCCTCAGCTCTTTCCGGGACAGTGGCGCAGCTGCCCCTCTGTTGGTCTTCCTTGGTCTCTTGTGTTCTGGGGGCCTCTGGATGTCTGGAGTTTTGATCTCCTCCACACCTGCTTCACGCCCTGGAGGACGGGGCTGTGGCCCCCCCACACCCTCTAGCAGATTATTACATGAAGGAACCTTTTAAAAAAACAAAAAACAAGCGGGTCCATGCTCACAGGTGTACACACGGGTGATCACACCCACAAACTACACCCTTTTTGGCTCCTACCTCAAAGCACACTGTGTTCTGTTGATCTTATGTGCTGCACAATAATGTTTAACATTTAGTATTTACTGTCATATTCCCATATATCATTGTGATGTTGTTTATTCTATTACTCTTGTTCTCTTCTGCTTGTTTTCTTTTTTCTTTCTCAGCAGGTGATCCAGGTGATTGATATATGCATTTTTTTTTCTCTGCCCGTTCTGTTGGTTTTTGTCTTTTGCCCTTCTCCCCCGTCCCTCTTCTCAGCTGTTTCTCTTTCCCTCTTTCTTTCTCCCCTTCTTTCCCCCAGTCAAGTCTGTCTCGTATTCAGTAAGTGAAAATAAAATAAACAATAAAAGGTGAATCAAATGGACCATTACGGCAAGGCTGGGATGGTCAGTTTGGTAAAGTAAATCCGTTGGGCATCTTTCTTTGCCTTTAGACAACAATTCTGATGGCAAAAGAGCCAAACGGGACAGGCAAAAAAAAAAAAAAAAAAAAAAAAAAAAAAAAAAAGAATAAAAAATATAAATATACAGTCCACCACATAAATTATTAGTCTTTTATACCTCTTCCCAAATCCGACATTCATCCTTGTGCTAAGTTATTAGCAAAAGCCAGCTTGATTAGCATGCTGCATAGTATATATTATAGTATTTTTTATATCACAGAAACAGATAGTTAGTGCAATGCAATGTAAAATGAAATATTATTATTTAACTCACTAAAACCGGGTAAAAGATTTCTTGGATGGGTTGCTAGTATAACTAACCATATGGCTATTTATAAAATTTTCTGGATAAGTGATAAATAGAAAAATAAATAATAGAGGTCCAATTTAGTGGCCTAATAACAGCTAGTATCCCACTATGCACCCACCTGACACTCAGCAGCAAATCTCTAATATATTTATTAGTGATTTTCATACCTTTAAGTCTTCTATAGCAGTGATTATAGAAATCACAGAAGTTCCCAACTGATAGAGGTGACCTCGAAGTATCCAAATACTAAGTAAACGAAGCTTCAATGCTTCTTTTACTGCTTCCTTTAGCAGAGGAGACCTGGGACCATGCTTTATTAAAAGGGAGGAGAAAAGGCAGTTCCATAATTCATAACAAAGGACCACCTGATAATTCATGAAAACAATCAACATAATAAACAAAGTGTATGTAAATGTTAACTGTAACTACCTTTTCTATTTCATGCCATTACCTGCAGATATATTTTGAGGTTTTAACAACTGCCTCTTAACCTCCCAGCAGAAGATTATGAGCTCTATTAAGTGATTAAAGTGTGTTTAAGGTTCTGTATAATCAGTTTGCATGAATGTCCTTTGCTGTACTGCAGCCTTTAGGATTATCATAATTTCGTTTTTATTTGAGGTCAGCTGCGATAAGTGATGGATAGAGAGAATTTTAATGCAGTCACAGAAATCCTAAACAGGGCGGTGAAAAAGAGTTACACTGGATAACAGCAGGTAAATATTAGAAAATAAGATGTATTGAATGTTATAGGCTATTGGACAGACTTACTAATCAGAGGAAATTACTGTGAGACGAGTGAAGGTCGTTCACATTCTCAGTGCACCTCTCTTCTGTTTTGCTAATTTTTACCAGTTCTACTCACCTTTCCTTCACCTCAATGTTGTTTTCATCGAGGTTGAGGAAAAGAGGTTAGGAAAAAGAAAAGGAGGGACTTTTCAAGCACCCACACTTTACTTATGGACACATGATATTAGTTAACAGATTGTAGACGATAGACCTGCCCTTAAGTTATTTTTTTTTTAAATAAAACAGCTTCATGATCATGTTATTTTTTCAACATTTGCTCATAAGAATTAATGTACTGATAAGTGTATTAGCCTCTTTTTTTGTTTAAAGCAAAAAAGAGGGTGAATGAACCTCAAAGTCTCTTACACTAATGACTCACTCTAAATTAAAATAACTTATATCTTGCTTGTTTTACTTTCAGATATAATGAGGTGTAAAAACGAGTAGATTTAATTTGGTTTGTGTCAGAAAAACCAGGTGAATTCAGGAAAAAAACCGTTTCAGGGCATGGGGCCTTCCACATTAAACATGCAAAATATGCTCTCTTAACTCATTGGTTTTCAAGGTGCAATTTTCATAACCTCTGAAGAGATGCCAGGTTGGAGTGAGACTCCCAGTGCGCCTTTTGTTAAGTTGAACCACTGACTGTCTATGAGCTGTTGGTGGCTTTGTAGAGACAAAACAATAGTACCATCAAATTTCTCATCCAAATCTTGGCAAGAAAATGATTAAATGCATTTCCTAAAATGTCAAAAAGTACTGCTCTAGGCAAAAAAATACCAAGCATTCACTGAGCTTCTCCAATTGGTTGGTGTTCTCTATTTATCATTGTGCAGCAAATATCACTGTGTTTCGGACTGTTAGTCAGACAAAACAAGATATTTTAAGATGTCATCTTGGAAGCTGAAGGACAAAACTATCAACAGTGAAATATATCAACAGAGAAATTGCTAATAAAAATAATAGCTGCAGCCCTGGGTCATTGCAAATAAATGATGCGTGCATTTGAATGAACAACAACAAAAGCAGCAAAAAGAAACCAGAGCTGCAGTTTGAGCCACTTGATCTCCATTTTGTTTCTATGAGTCTGTCAGAATGATCTGAAGTCCGCTCACTGTGCCACCTTTGACACTGTGCCAGAAACACATAAAGCTGCCATCACAACAAGTGATAGATGCCCGTATAACTTTTGGGGAATGGAGAAGCAGTTCCCAATCAATCAGAGGGTTTAGACTTTGCTCCAACCAAATTAAATCAGCTCCATTTCAATTAAATCACTGCTGCCTCACACAAACCGGAGTCCCACTGAGGCTCTAACATCGACCACCATGCAGGCAATCTGACGGCAAAGGCTGGATGGACAAACCTTGAACTTTTAAACAGGTTCAATACTCTCAGGACTCTAAAAGTCTGACACTAAACTGCACCGCCTGCAGGCGCTCTATGGTCCCATGGTAGCTGCAATAGAAACGTGATTCCAGGAAAGGAAGGAAGATTTTATTCATAACCAAGCTGACTGATAAAGCAAAACACATCACAGAAAGTAAGCACATGCAGACTAGTGTACTACACATGAAATACAGAAGCACAAAGAGCAATTGTATATAAGAGAAATATACTAGGGCAGCGGTCCCCAACCCCTGGGCCACGGACCGATAGTCGTTTGATACCGGGCAGCGAGACCCATATGGAAAAGATATATATAAATCTTATAAAGTTTGTATCTGTCTTGTGTGAAACTTGTATGAAAAGCATACAAGAGTGAAAACAGATATAAGATCCCTTGAAAAATTATATAAATGAAACTTGTATGTTTTGGATGCTTACTAAAACAATATATGAAAGTAATGAGAAAGTGGCCACTTTCCAGAGTAAATCATATAAGTTTTTACTATTTCTTTTCCATATGGGGAGTTAAGTCTCGGATGTGAAATATATGGTTATCGCTATTTTTTTAAAATCTATCATTAACTTGGTTTCCCTGGGTCTTTTCTCGTGTGTTATGAATACATTTTCCTTTTTTTTTTTGTACCGGTACTGGTTTTATTTTGTTGTATTTATCTGCGAGACCTTAAAGACCAGTCCGTGAAAATATTGTTGGTCATAAACTGGTCCGTGGCGCAAAAAAAGATTGGGGACTGCTGTACTAGGGGACTGTGGCTCAGGTGGCAGAGAGAGGTTTTGCAGTTTGGTTCTTGGTCTGCTATGTGGACCCACAAAATCCCCACTTTGAAAAAACATTGACTGGTCTGCTAACTTTTTGGGGGGTTTCTATTGTATCAAGTGTATACCTCTCCTCAAAGTTTCTATTATGTCTTTTGGTCATTGTTAAAAAAAATTTAGATATGCTTTTAAATGGCTAATAAAAAAATTACATGTGATCAAATGGCACTGTATGGTTTCAAGATTTCATTCCTGCTATCCACATTGAGATATTTAACAACATGCAACCAAAGATGGCTTCCAGAACCAAAAGTCCCATGCCTAGAGATGATGTATATTCTAGAGATGGACCGATCCGATATTACGTATCAGTATCGGTCCGATACTGACGTAAATTACTGGATCGGATTTCGGAGAGAAATAAAAAATGTAATCTGATCCATTACAGTTTTTTACAGTCGCTAACAAGCGTTTGTCCAAACAGTTGTCACATTTGCAAAACTCTAAACACAATTAGCACAGCATCGGTCTGTTGTGGCCATACCATTCACACATTTCATGTCGTGTTCACCCAATATGCAGTCAGTGAACACATTTCCACAATGCTTACATTTTCTTAACAGACAAGTTATACCTCCCAACAAAACTATGGACTGTTCTTGTAGTATCTACGAATGTTAACACACAACATCCCACAATAGCAAAAACAATATTCCAAACCTTAGATACAGTATAAAAACCTCTGCTTCTGCAATGATATGTCGGTGGATCCGACATACCAGGCGGTTTTATCCCAGGTGCATCGACTTGGATAACATCAGATGTGATGTTGATGAAAACATGTGGCCTAACCCTGAAGATCGCAGAGATTAGATGCAAATCTTTTGCCTTTTTTTAGCCCCCCTCCCCCTCCCCCCCTTTTTATCTTGGCTTTTTGCTGTTGTTTTTTTGTTCAGAATGCTCTTGTGTGTTTCATGGATATTTTGTTCACTGTAAGCAATACTGTAAAACTTTCTCTGTCCTATCATACCGTGTTTCTACTGTACCTCCTGTGGTAAACAGTAAAGAAACAAAAACTTGTTTGCTTTTTACTGGAATGCTTTTGAATGTGAACATTACTGTACATGTGGACATACAGTTACCAACCAAGACATTTCTGGTGTCAATATGGTGGGATTGCATGTTTCGCATGCAAATACCTGTGAAACTGAAACATAAAAGTCTATGCAGTTTTTGTAATGTCAATAATAGCCAGTATTTTGAAACCTGGTGTACTTTGATTGACTGCATGTACCTTGTGAAGTGAAAACAAGTGTTATTCTTTGACAGACTAATTTCATTTTGAGTCAGATTTATAGTGTTTTTGTACAGTTAGTGTGTGCAGAGAACGATGTGTTCTAATTTTGAAATGAGGAGTTAGTATATATTTAACAAAGTGTATTTTTGGGAAGGATATTATCCATTTGGCCAATTGTGTTTTGTAGGTGTGGGTCTGTGTTAAGAGTTTAGAAAAAGTATCTGAAGTATGGGTAGGCGCTTGTTAGCGACTGTAAAAAACTGTAAATATCAAAAAAGCACCTCACAAAACTTGCAACACGGCGTAACTCGGCTCATAACAGTAGCATGTTGGAGCAGTATGCAGCACGTGATAGAGCGGCTGTGTGTATTTGTAGCGTAGCTACCAAACCAGCATTTCATCTCCAGGAAGTTATCCCAGAGAGAAGTAAAGCAAGTGTGTAAGTTCATCTCTGAATGTTTGTAAAGCATTCCCACGTTAAACTTAACAACCGATATATGGAGAGACGGCCTCTTCTCTCTCCCTCTCTCTCCTGCTGCTACTTCAATAGTGAAACTGATCAATGATCAGCTGATCGGCTTTTCTGTCGTGAGTCCGTCTCTCTTCTTTGTTTTTGGCCCACTTTGCACCAGAAAGAGGAAACCAGCGGCTGAACAACAGCAGCACGTTTAACCTTGATAAGCTGTTGTTAGAATTTATTTAATATTTCTTTCTACACCAGGATCATTTTCTGCGTAGCTGACGGCTGGTAACTGTGCAGGGGCGGATCTAGCAAAGTTTAGCCAGGGGGGCCGATGGGGCATGAACTGGGAAAAGGGGGCACAAAGACATACTTTTCTTTCTTATTCTCATTTAAAATGTCTAGCTTTTAATAAATAATTATCTGAATCTTACACCCAAAGTCTTAATCTGATGTAAAATGTATAGAAGTCCATTACTTATATAGTAACTGTTAAGTCTAATATACCGTAGTAAGCTATAGTACTTTTTCTTTTGGGAAGGTACCATCTGTGCAGTCTGCAATTCTGTAGAAGAAAGATGTTGAATCTATTTAATTATTTTTGAAAAATAATTTATTTCTGTGCATTTTTTTTCACACTGCATCAAACTAAAGTTGATTACGTCGATTAAGCATCATGAGGTGGAGGGTGGGGGGTGGTTCCCTATTTTTTTATTTTGCTGGGAGTTTGCAACCCTATCAGTTAGGTTGCTTAATATTTCCGCTAAGTACTCTTTAAAATACCAAAATAGGGAGGATGGTGCAGGTTTAAGTTTATTAGATTGATCAGTATTGCTGAACTATGAAATATTTTGGGTGCAGTGTATTTTTTTACACACAGGTATAACAGAATAGCTTTAGTGTTGTTTATTTAAACTTGAATATGAACTTATACAAAATGCAGCAAGATATTTAAAAAAAAGTTTTATTGATTAAAACACACTATATCGGATTCATATCGGTATCGGCAGATATCCAAATTTATGATATCTGTATCGGACATAAAAAAGTGGTATCGTGCCATCTCTAGTATATTCATATGCAGATGTCCGTGTGTAATTAATGGCAGCTCTGCTGCCATTAGTGTGCGTGTGAGTAAATGCAAAACACATGCAATACGCTTTGTAAAAGTGATGAAGTTTAAAGATGCTATAAAGGCTAAGAGCAGACTATTTTCTGTTTTACAGTTTTTAAGAATTACAGCTGCTTCATATACTTCAGAGAAGAGGACACAGTGGAGTGTGAAGCAGCGTGAACCTGTGATCTACTCAGATTACTTGTGTTAGCTCTGAGGGCTCTTGTGAAACCCACACAGAACTTTTCTAAGAGGAATTCTGACATGCTGTTCTTTTATTAGAGTGTTTACACCAAAAGTATAACTGCAGGGCAGTGTGTTTGTGTGGGCAGAACATTACAGGTACACTGCAAGTGAGAAGATCCAGGAAGTCCACAGTGAATGATATATGAGGTTTATGGGGAAAGCTTTGGAAAGTTATCAATGGTGTGTTAACACCAATAAGAAGAGACTCACATGTAATAATATTTTTGCCAAGATCAACCTCCAATTTTAAAGTGATTCCAACACCAAGTGCCAAAAACTGCAGTTGCTCAAATGGCCACTTGAGGCCGGCTGCAAAAGTGATTCAATTCCTGGCAGAAATACAGCAGAAATAAACACGTTTACAGCCTGGTATAAAAAAACAGCTTGGGTCTTTATAGCTCTTTCCCTCCTTCATGACTGCACGGGGAAGTGACTTTCTAAAGAAATTATCCATTTAAGGCATAAAGTTAGGAAAGGTAACCAGTCTGAGTGACAGATGGCTGTCATTTTGTGTAAGGAGCTGGCTGGTTAGTTTTCCCAGCAAGTACTTTTATAAGCAGTTCTGATTTCTTCACGCCACAATTAGCATGGGATTTATTATCAGTGAATTAAGAATGTGCCCTACTAACAAAAGTACCTAGCCAGCGCTAGCAAAGCTCAGCAGTGGTCATATCTGCTAGATTAAAACTAAACAACCCCCCACCCCCACACACACACACCCCCAAAAAAACCCAGAAAACAACAACAGACATTAAACCACCAGGTGATTGCTCAATGCTCACAACCATCTTTTATTTACTGCCTGTGGTCAAGACTAAAGAAACTCCAAGAGGGCACAGATTTTTTTGCAGAGCCTGAAATATTGCCTGTCAGGATGTCTTTAGACGTTATCAGTTTATTTCAAGCATATTGAACTGTCTCACTCAATCACTCAGTCTAAATTGGCTGACTTTTGCTTCTGCTCTGTTTCTCTTCACCTCAGTTTTATTTTTATTCTCATTACTCCCTTTTCCATGTTTGCACTGCACTCCCCGATTTACATTTGCTGCATCTCCCTTCTGTTTTTGTATACCCTTCCAGATGATGAGGCCACTAGACTGAATTACATGCAGACTTAGTTGCAGGTAGTGCTCAGGCTGTGTGAGGCCCTTAGCTGCCACATGCAGCTTGAGTCAGACTGACAGGTAGCCTGGGGCTGATATCACGGATCTTCTTTCTCTCCCTTTCACTCCTCAACTATATGCTGCTCGCCTCCCTTCTGCTAGACATTATTGCATTAAAATTCACTCCCCCCCCACTTCTCCCCTGCTTAAGGCTTAGCAGGTTGGCATGTGGTGCATATACTCAAATCCACACTGCAAGCTTCTCCAACCCATGGCTGCAAGGACTTATGTTAGATGATGTCCCCTTCAGCATGAAACAGTGCTCAGCCAAGAGAACCGCCGTTACTGTCCAGCAGATTCAAGTGGTGACCACAGTTGCTGGAGGCAGGTCAAAGCAACTGTTTAGGGTGGTACTTCATGTTTGTCTGTGATAGTTCCTGGCAGCCACACTCGAGCGTTCCGTCTGTTGAGTCACCGCGGGGACTTGAACTCAGCCTGTGTCAACTGTCAAGCAGATGTCCAGGATCGGAAGGAGGGGAAGTGGCAATGCTTCAGAGAAACAGCGTCCTCAAGTACATACACAAATACTCGTTCGTAAATGCCCACGTATATTAATTTACTACTTGACAGACTAGCGCTGAAAGGAAAATAGAAGGGAGGACAATTTGAGATGTGAGCAAAAATGAAAAAGAAAAAAAAAATAGATCTTCACACAGCGCAGAAGAAGGAACAATTCTGACAGCCCAGCTGGTGTAAGTGATTGTTTGATTGTCATGGGGAATTCAGGAAACTCGACTGAGATTCTTTCTCCCTTTTTCGTTTCACATAGTGTCTAAAAAGGCTGCCAGCCTGGCCAGCAACTCCTTGTTAAACACTATTAAGGAAATATCTGTGACGCCCTGTCCTTCTCCTAGCTATGGCTGATATTTCTGGAGCAGAATGAGCCATGAAGATCCCCCAAAACGTGCCACTCCCTTGCTTTACCAGTTCAATAAAATAACAGATGATTGAATCCCGTCCCTCAAGTGACAGCTCAAGGCGAAAGCAAACTACGGTGACAAATACATTTGCGGCAATCACAGAAATTGTGTTTTGCATGATGTTCGAGGAGGAGTTGTCACTGAGAATTATCTCTTTCTTTGGTGACGAACACTGGAGAGGGATTTCAGCACAAAATACAAATTAAAAATAAATAAAAGAAGAGGAGAAACCATGTGAGAGAATCTTCCAAAGCTGCTGCTCTGGTCTAATCTTTAAAAAAAAAAAAAAACTGTACACATGCACAAATATGAAAAAAAGAGGGGAGAAAATTAGATCATTAATGGGGATGGTAAAGCAATAGATGTGTGCATTTATTATGTGGAGAGACAACATAAACAAGTACTGCACAAAGTAGATAAGCAGGCTGTCACAAAGCTGCTGTTGGCCAGTGGGGGCCACTAATCTGAGTGCTGTGGACTACAGAGGCGTCAATATAGAGTGTGTGAACAAGAAATGAACTTTTCAAAACATTATTAACTATGTTAATTTCTAATTACACACGCACGCACACACACACACACAAACACAAACACACACACACACACACACACATATATATATGTATATATATATATATATATATATATATATATATATATATATATATATATATATATACATATATATATGCATATGCTTGGGCATATAAGCAATCATAATGCATGTGTCAGGACATGTCACCACACGCGCGCACATTTGAGCATCCATAACTTACTAATGCATTTATAATGACATTATATAAATTATGCCCGACCACTAGGCCTTGTCACATCGTCTTTCAGCTGTGAGTTTTTCATCTTCCTAAAAAAAGACGCCTCCAAATGGAGTCGTTCCCTGTGATCGCCCGTTTTGGGCATTAAACCTCCAGGATGCAGAGTTAATGCGATTGCTCCTGTTTTGCTTCGGGCTGCGGACTGCACAGTGGCTAGAGACTGGTGGTGGGGGGGGGGGGGGGGGGGGGGGGATTTGATGCTTAGAAGCGACTTAGTGGAGACAAGAAGAAACCAAGCCAATTTTCACTTTGTTGCTTCTCCAGCATGGCCAAGACATCCAATTCCATCAGGCCTTTGCTCCTGGCACAGCTGATAGAAATGGGCCCTAAGTCCTGTGGCAGGGCCAGCTTATTCCCTTATCTTCTAATGGCTCTGATAAGGGATTGGTAAAAGCGGTGACAGAATAACCACCGCGTGACCCGCTGCCAAAAAAATCCTGATTAATCTCACTAACGAACAATAGGAACAAGCTATGGATATTACAGATACTTTACTAATATCATTTACATATTTGTTTTGAAGAACAACAGCTGGGGCTGTTTTATCACTAATAACGAATAAAATCTATTTCAGCGAAGCTTAAATATCTCCCTGGGGGATGCAGCCCACCTGTTGAGACTGCGGTAACAACAACAATCTGAGCTTGTGGATTCGTTCAAATCTCTATTATTTTTCTTGCCGACTCACCGGGGGCTTTGTAGAAGCCAGTGTCCTCTTCTGTAAGAGGCAGCAGGTAGACTTCACCTTCCTTCCACAGCAGGGGGTAGTCCAGCCCTCCAGAAAACTCTCCCAACCAGCCTTCTTGATCTGGAGGTGAAAGACATCGCATCTGCTAAATATTCATGTTCACAAAGAGTTTGTATGTTTATTCTTACAGGGGTTATCTGTCCAAACAGCTTTGTGTAGGTTGCAATGTATGTTTGTGTATGTTTTCTGTCTTTCTTTCATTTTTTGTTATCTAAAAAATAAAAGAAGAGAAAAAAACAGCTTTGTTCCTGAGAGCTCAGCACAGAGCCAAATGCTGAAAATGGAGTGAGGACAGAGGGTCAGGGAGAACAAAGTAAACATCGCTGGTCTCGTTAATTTTGGCTCAGTAATAAAGCTCCCAAGGCAACAGGGAAACCTCATTAATGGCTGGGAAGACAATACCTTCAACGAAGTCAGAAGTGATGTTGACAGCAGCATAGTGATTGGACGAGGAGCAGGCCAGCGAGTGGCCATAGCAGAAGCACGGTTGGCAGCCTGCTGGGTTTATTTGCTGGAGATTGAAAAATCCTGGCTTGCATCTGCAGGTACACAAACGCACACACACACATCCCCGTGCATAAAAAAAGTCATTAACATGCAGAAGCTTTAGTCACACCTGATTACAGCTCCTTACCACATCCATGCTGCACTGTTATATTCACTATCTATTTAAGCTTATTTTCAGTTCAGCAGTTTGGGCGCAAGTCGCTGCACACATTGCGGCGTTTTAAGAAGAAGAATGGAGCTCAGCTGCTAGCACCCTGACCTGCAGGCACTTGCTGCCATGTGGGTGGGACAGGAACACCGCTAAAAATCAGCCACTACACTAGTCACATTACACAGGAGAGGAGCTTGCTCAACCACCCGTGAAATCAGCCAAAAAGTCAACAAACAGGGAGTACAGAATTATTCAATAGTTGGAGACCTGGGGCTGTGTGTATTGCTAATGTCATAGTGAGGTTATCTGTTTGATCCTCTATCCCACAGGAGCAAGATAGAAGCAGAAAGGGAGAAGCAGAGACTATTGACACAGTTTAACAGTCGCTTGCACTGCTTTAGTTGTTAAAATGACAGATAGCTTAAAAATGTTCAAGCAAGTCTGAATCAAATTGTTCTTAAGCCCTCTGTTTCTGCTGCACCAGCCGACTGGGAATGAAATTTGCAAAGTTATTTTCCCCTTAGGAGCGATAATGAAAATGATTTTTTTTCAAAAGCGATGCTAAAAAGAGACCAAACATAGGTATATTACATAATGTTTGGATGTTTTATTGTAAAAGACCTTTACAGTTGGCTTGTTTGTTCTTTATCTGGGAAACAAACAACAGCACAATAACCAACCTGTTGCAGTTCTGTCCCTCCACATTTTGCTTACAGTAACAGCGTCCATCCAGAGCAGAGCAGTCACCCACACTGCCACTGAGGTCACATTCACATGGCCTGCAGAAAAGTAGAAAATAGTTTAATCTACTGCATTTAGCACGCATGTATAAAAGAGAAGCAGAAAAAGAAAATGGGCAGGAAACACTGAGATGAGGACAATTTGATGTGAAGACATCCCTGATGTCGGTTTCCTCACTTTCAAGACAGCAGATGTTCAGCTCTGAAAAACCACAGGGTGTCACGCTCAAGTAGATATTAACAACACGGGTTCTTGTCTTAAAACTTGAACCTGGGCCTTCACAGTGTTTCTGCCATCACCACAAAGTCATTTTCAAAAGTACAAAATTTTCTTCATAGCAAATCATTAACACCCAAATCTGAAATTTGAAGGCTGCGTAAAACGACCTCAATTAAAAAGCAAGTAAGTGTAAGTATATGGATCAGCAGCGTGTTGGATTTTTGTCAGATTTTGTTTGATCACATTTATTGACTGGTTACTTTTTGTTTGAGATTGAAACACAGGATCTATTTTTAATGAGGTGCAATTACAATAACTCAATTATCCCAAGGCAAGCAGCCTCTAGTTGTTTCTGCTCTAGTGGTCTGGGTAATTCACGCATCAACTCAATAGCCTGAGTTTTCAGCACGAATGAGAGAAAGTGCTGTGTGTTTGTTCGTGTGAGTGTGTGTGTTTGTGTTTGTGCATGTCAATATCATCTAAGGGAAACAATTGCAGATATTAATGTACCGTTTTGGTATGTAATCTTTAGAAAGGGAGGTTTAATATTCTCTTGATCAAGCCTACTTTTAAACCTGCATTTACAGACTTTTTGTTAGCTGAGATACAACCTACACAAATGGCTATCTGGATCATTTGCTTTAAGCTCTAGTTTGGTCTCCACCAGCTCTTGGGGAAAATATCTATTCCTTTAAATTTCCCTCTAATTTAGCTGATATTTGCACTGCTTTTTGCTTTACAGTGGCTTTATCAGTTCTTGTTTGCATTAGCTTTATCGGTTATAGATAACCAAAACAAATAGCTGAATGGTGTTAAAAAGTTCTGTAGAACTGGGGAAGCTATTCTGTTTAAATTTAGCATTTTGAGGCATAGCTTAATTTTTCATAAAGAAATGCTTACTGTAGAAGCTATAAAGTCAAATGAATGAGGCTAAAGCTCAATATCTATTCTTTTGCTTAACAGTCATCCCACAGCCTGTTGTCATAGTATCCAGGTAGAAGAAATAATATTAACACCAAACATTCATTGATATGCCTTTCAACACTATCGCAACTTAGCATTCCCCCGGCAGATAGAAGGGGGTCAGGGAGAGCTCGGATAGACTTCTTATGAATATGAATTTTACAACATACAACACACACACACACAGACGCACCTACACACACAAACACACAGTTGTGCACACACACACATAGATACACCTTCCTATAAATTTACATGCAGGCTCATGTGCACTCATACTTAGTATGAGGCTCTCAGTTCAGACAAAGTTGAAATGCGCTTTTCATCATAAAAATGTATGCAGCTGGTCAGTGCATCTTCACGTTCCAATAAAGGTTGGAAAAAAAGTCTGACTGAACCCACTCCCAGTAAAACAGGTTGAAAGCAAGTCTGTATCTTAAACTCGGTCTGACCCAATGAGCTCTAGTATACTGAAACTTAAAATCAGAGCTTAGTAAAACACATTATAATAATATTTTACTTAATGCATTAGTAATGCATACAGTTAACACATTAAAGCTAAACAAATCATGATCAATAAAGAGTAAAAGTGTAATTATTAAATTATTTATTTATCATGAACAACTCTTCATTGTCAACTAGTTGCTGGCAGTTAAAAAAAGAAGAGGAAATGTTTGAGTCAATCATGAATTGATGAATTTGGATAAAACCAGATCAATGCTACCAACTACATAAAGACACTCAACTACCTTTGGAGAAAAGTAGAAAGTTTTACAGGCTAAGTTTCTCCTTGGCTTTAGCTGCAGCTCAAGCTGTTCTCTGAAGATTTTGAAGGCGGCAAGGCTGGATTCAGTCACCATGGCAACATGAAGAAGACTGCATGATCTCTTGCTCGGTTCTAAGGGGACTTCAAACACCAGATCTTTCGTTTCTGCTATTCAGGACTGCTGGCTCACCAATCTGAACAACGACCATATGCGGTAGGAGGGAATTCATGCAAAAAGTTTGCAATGACTTGGCAAGACATTAGACCAGCCTTTTTCTTTTCCCTTTTAAAGTTGATGATACTGGTAACATTTCTTTGGAAATGTATTATTTAAAGTTGAGTAGGAGGAAATGAAGTTAAAAAAAATTTCAGCTGTTGATATAGACCTATGGCAATGTATTTTCATGTTATAAGCAAATAAAATAAGGAATTGATTCAAACTTATTTTAACCTCCTAGGACCTGCGTCCACATATGTGGACATCACCTTTTGGATTATTTAGACAAAAATACTCAAATTTGCTCTTCAAGGGCCTGATATCTACTTACGAGGACATTATACTGCTACTGTTCTATCGAAATTTTAAACAAATATCCTCATATGTGGCTCTCATTTTTCTTTAAAACAAAAATTAGGTTAAAAAAATCTGGTAATTCTTTGTTTTTACATTCATCAGGTCCCAATCAGCCCAAATATCAAAGATAAATTAAAAATGCATGCCGTGAAAGAGTTTGGGTCTTAGGAGGTTGAGAAAGGGTGAGCAGAAACAGTAGATCTGGCATTCTAAGTCGATAGCAAACTGAGCGAAATGTCTTAGGACTTTGTGTTTCTACTAGTTATATTTACTGTGTACTAAACATGAAAAAATGTTTTGTTTCATTTAACTAAAAATCTTACAAATTTCTTCAGTGAGTTCTTTGTTCTCCATCAATTCTAAAAGAAAATCTGTTTCTTAAATGCAGTTGTGTCCACCACCTACTCACTAACTGTGTGTCCAACTGAGTCTAACTCCTTATTCGCCACAGAGTGATGCTTGGACTTGTTGTCTTTATATTGTGAAAACATCCCTTTAGCATTTTTTAGTTTTGGTGCTAATATATTTGGTGTCTAAAATAAATAAAATTAAAGTAATTTATTACCTAAATTTTAATGAAGTTTCTTATTGTTTCTATGCCGATGACATTCAGCTGTATATATCTTTTAAGCCTCATCATCTGAATAGGCTCTAGTCCATAGCACTCTAGTCCAGTGTTTAATCCAGGTTAGTGATTGGCTCTCTGATAATGAACTTACTTTAAATATCAACAAGACTGATAGATGATTATAGCTCCTCCTGAACTATTTCCTAAAATCAGTCAGGCTCTTACTTCTCTTTGGTCAAGTCCAGCATTTGAAATCATGGTGTAATATTTGATTCTTTGACTTGCATATAAAATCGTTGCTTCTTTCCTGATTCTTTCATTTAAGTAACATTCCTAATTTGCGACATATGGTCTACTCAACTGAACTATAAAAAAAAATTTTTCAAGCATTTGTGTCATTGCATTTATCATGTGTGTTGACCAGCTTGGACAAACCATGTCTTTTGTGCTTCCAAGCTATACAGTACAAAATTCTGCAGCCAGACTGTTAACACATTCTAGCAAGCATGCTAAGATAGTCTTTACACTGGCTTTCAGTAGATTTTAGGATTTACATACAGGGCACTAAATGGCCCGGCACCACATAATATATCTCAGCTTCTTACAAAATACACTGATGCTTGCTGTCTTCTGATAAACGTGAAAAAGATTTTTTGACTTGTGTCACTGTGTGATGAGTTGGGGTTTAGAACATGTTGGTTTGTTCACAGTTTGGTATTTAGTAGGTTGTGTGCCATGGATTTATCTGAGCTTCTGTGCTGGATATAACTGCTTGTGGTGGCTGAATAGGGCACTAATGGGAAGAGTGAAACTGAACAAAAATAGTAAAAGATACTTTGAAAACAAAAACTTTAAAATATAGCTAGACAGGAAACAATGCATTTGTGTAATGTAGACAAAAATAATATGAGGTTTTCTTGATAGAAGTCAGACAACTTCTGCACACTTCCATAAAAGGGGATAACCATGAAGTAATTCAGTGGACTCCGAACATACATAAAGCAAAAAAAATCACATTGGCGTAACTAATATTGTGCATGATGAATATACGTGACACCCTGAAATAAAAAGCTTAATAAAACTGAAATGAATTTTATCCATGTGGAAAATAACACTGCACTTGGTGGCTTGCTTGTTACAATGCTTGTTAGCAGTTTGACATTGTGTTTGGCACATCCTGGTACTTGCTGATAAGGTCACTAATTCACAGTAGTGTCACGTCGAGAAATTTGAATCCTTTTGTCCTGCTTTGCAGTTTGATAAATTCAGGCTTTGGGAAGTTAGGTGTCACATCTATAAAACAGGAAAGCTGTATGAAATGTAATGTCAGTGAGCCTTGTGTTCACTAACATAAAATGAATGCATGTATACTGTATATATTACTATATGTATGTTGCTCACCTGCAGCCACCGGGGCCTATCGAGTGAAAGCCAGCCTGGCATGTGTTACACTTTTCTCCTGTCACACCTTCCCGACAAGCACACCTTCCTTCTACATCACATTGTAGACTCACAGATCCTGGAAGGGTTCAAATAAAGAAAAATGTAATCATAGTGTTGGACAAGAATTATGAGTATTTTCTATAAATATCTATCTATCTTTCTATCTATAAATAATGAACATTTGTTTTGAATTTCTGTTCCTGGAAGAGAAGTATATAACCTTGCTTCTACACTGTAGCCGATATAGTGAAGCTTTAGTTAATGGAGAAAAAAGGCCATCTGGGGCAGAAAGAAGAGAAAAAGGGAAGCCTGATGGAGTCTGCTATAACCTTTGATCAATATAATGGACTCCAACAGCTCTGTGCCTTCACCGCACACTATTTATATGAAGAGGAAAAGATAGTTAATGTTTTTTGTTCACTTTTCTCTCTCATTCTCTGATGATGGGTGAAGCACAAATATAATTTGTGCTCCACCACCACTAATGCTCCTCCACCTAAAGTTAGGCCTTGCTTAATGAGCAATGAGTCTTTTCATTGATAATGTTCAGTGAGTCAACTGGATCAATTTACACCCGCATGGGTGAGTAAATCCATGGATTTCCTTAATGATCATCGTGGAAGCTAAGGCAATGATAACTAAGATGAGATTGAATGAATTATAAATTGAAAAAGATTCTACTCCTAGGCAAGTTTGGTGAGCTGATGGGACGTAGAAAATATTAATGCAGTGCCATTAATTTTTTAAAAACATTGGCCATAAAATTTGTAAAATTAATCCTATGAGTCCCATTCATTTGTAGCTAAAGCTTGCATATGGTGCTTTTTTGTGCCAGTGTGGCATTCCAATTTAAACATAATTACATTTTCTCATGCAGGAGAAAACAAAAGTAGCAAGTAATGACATTGGCATGGATCATAATTAGGGCTTCAGTTATTATCAAAACAACTGAGATTTTTGTGTCTGCAGTTTACCGTTGACATTGCAGTTGCAGGGTAGGCAGGGATCTTCTGTAGATTTCCGGTAGTAGCCATTTCTGCAGCGCTCACAGTGGGGCCCATCGGTGTTGTCTCTGCAGCTCACACATCGCCCCCCACTGCCAGTGCTCCGGTACTGTTCCATGTCAAACACACATTGGTCTGATCTCCCACTGCAGTTACACTCTGAGAGTGAGGTCGGTGGTGCAGGAAAAAAAAGAGAGAAGAGGTAAGAGGTCAAGAGAGGAGAGCTGCTAAGACGAGGAATGACCAGCCGCAGGGGAAGATACAGAAAGCAATGAAGTTAAAAAAAAAAAGGATGGCAGAAATAGATGAAGTGGAGAGACACACAAAGGGTATATGCATGTGAGAGATTATGTGTTCTGGGATTGGATCATAATTTAGAGTCTCATTGCTAATCTCATTTCACACAGGCCTAATGAGGAGCCAATCGGCTGTCAGGGGGCACTTAGATAACAGTAATTCATGTTTGTACAAGAGCAAATTACTCAGCTGATAACACACCACCACAGCTCTCATACCCTTCACATCAAATCCCTCTTTAGTTTACAAGTTACCCTGAGGGGGGACTTAGGTGAAATTGCCCATTTTATTATGAATCAAGCTCCCAGTTGAGCTAGAAATAACCATATGATTACCCTTTCTTTTTAATATCTGCACACGGCCATAAACAATCAGAAGAGTCTGTTCAGTGACAGGTTGCTTCTCCCCAAGACAAGAACTAACAGACTTAAAAACTCCTTTGTCCCACACGCCATCAGACTGTTTAACTCCTCTCTGGAGGGGAGAGGGAGGGGAAACAGGAGGACAAAGGAGGGGGGAACAACTAAGCTGTAGTGCCTCTTCACCTCACTGTACAATACCTTGTGCAATACTTTTTGTAAATAGTCAACAGTGCAATAGACTCAATACTTGAAATGTGCAATTCACTTGTATTTTTATTTTTTATTCCTATTTATTCTATTTATCCCCTTTGTATATTTTATTTATATTTGTCTCTGTATTTATATATGTGTGTGTGTGTGTGTGTGTGTGTATATATATATATAACAGTTCTGTAACTGTAACTTCGGTCGTTGCTGTGCTTTTTTTGGAAGTCGAATTTCCCAGAGGAACCCACCCGAGGGATTAATAAAGTTCTATCTTATCTTATCTTATCTTATCTTAATAAGAAGTCTCATTAGTATTTAACTTATTTCACCGGTTGCTTTTAAAACCTAACATGTGATGAACTTGGGCTCGGTGGTTAAGGACTTTAATGTACAGAGCCTTCATTTGTTTGGCTGTAACTTATATTGCATAGATACAGTTACTAGCCACAAATCGAGGCTTCGCAGGGTTAAAAAACCTACAACTATTGTGACTGCTCTCATTTCCATATATATTTAGAATTTTAAAAGTAATGAGTTCGTAATTATTGTTGATTTAGCACATATTAATCCATTCCTTGGCTGTGGCTTAGCTCTTCTTTGGGTACAAATCCACCACCCTTCTGTGTGGATGTTGCAGTTGTTCTGGAGGTGCTAACATCCAAATAAACGCAGGCATGAATCGGAGCATGAATTTCTTTTGGTTTTAATCTTCGGCTTAGACTAGCAGCCTCTCACCATATGATAGCTTGTATCCGGCCCTCCTATGATCCAGAATTGGAGAAAGAAAAAGCATATAGGAACCCAACAGCAATCATTCCCAGCAGCTGTTTCCAGCCCTCTGACCACTAAAAGCCCAATTCTTTTTGTCCTATTTTGGTCTGTACTGCATCATTAAGGGAAACTCAGGCACTTTAGCTCCTAAATGCTCATTAGTTTTTCCATTTGGCTTGTGGCTGCCTGTATTACCTACAATCATACTGACTATGATCTTGCATCGACAATGTGATAAGCTACATACAGTTTGATTACTGATACCGCGTTAATTTGTACACTACATTAGTAAAAGGTTTACTTCAGTGGTCTCTATGGTTCATGTAAATGAGGTAAGAACGGCAACTACTAAGTTTTCTCATTTCTTATGCATTGATTATGTGAGTCCGCTGAGGTGCGAGTGACGTTAATTTCATCATCAAACACTGAGCACAGGGGTCTATGCTGACATCCAGGTGCCTAGCAATATTTTTGTGACCACACACGCTCATCTGCGAAGAATTTACATTTCAATGCACCAACTACGCACGCACCCCAGGTGGCGGATTTCAAGTGGACTTCAAAGAAGTATAACAGGAATGACTACTTGGCCGCTGTGTCTCCAGCTGTCCATGTCCATGTCAGTAACATAATAAAGGCTTTGCTGGTAAGAGCTTATGGAGTCATGTGGGTTTTGAGCGGGTCGGTGTGTGAACGCACGTCTTCACACTTAGGATGGGACTTCTTAATTGCTTTGTGCAGTCACTGGAACTAAGGAATTTGTGTTTAGTAAACATTCTGATTCCAGACTGTACAGACTGCTTATTAAAACCAAAATACCTTGTTTTCTTTTCCTTCAAGTGTTAAATACAGAAGATGAGGCAAGTGGGTGTGAAGTCTTTGAAGTTGTTTAAGGGCACCTTTGATGAAGTTGTTCTGAGTCAAACATGTAATGTAACAAATCACTTCTGCTGCTGAATCATTAGTGAGGGAATGTGATTACATTTTTTATGAGAAATCTACACAAGGAGTAATTGACGACTGCTGCCTGCTGTATCTGAAAATTAAATTAAAGAGAATGGGAACTAAAACTAAAAGTCGTGGCTTTAAATCCCCAATGAATTTAAAAGTGCCAAAAAGTTTTTTCAATCAAACATGAACTGAAGAATCAAGTCATTATCTCTGGATTCATCAATGTGAGTTACCTGTTTGCGTTTAATAAATTAGGTTTATTCATTGCTGCAGCTCTAAAACGCCATCCTTGAGTTGTAGTTCAGATTATTGTAAAAGATACAGCAGGAACCAGCAATCTTTGCTAGGAGAAGACTTACAGATGCAACATGGATACTGAGGTTCTTGGGAGAATTAGATTAGGAGTATGGAGAATTATTGCACATGGGTAAACTGAGAGTTATAAACAGCAGTACCAGTGACCGATTAAATTATACTGTTACATATTGTACTGCAGTAATTCACCAATGCATGGACAAGGAGAACAGCTGGTTTTCTGGATGGCTATGATCCTTGATAATTCTGTCGGCCTTACACAGACATCAGGCAGATCTTTTTAATGGCGGGATAGCTCTTGGCAGTGACGATCTCTGATGGCTGCCCCAATCTCTGTCGTGATTTCCAGCTTTTAGCAAGCAACTTCCATTCCAAAACTGTCATACAGCCTGTCACCAGGCTGTCGATCGTGCTTCTGTGGAAGATTCAGGAGATAGTGTCTTGTAAAACTAAGTGTCCTCAGAAAGTATGAGCACTGACGGGCCTTTCTGTCCGTGATGTCCATGTGAAGGTTCCAGGATAGATTCTCAGTAATGTTCACACTGAGTAAGTTGAAAGTGGCTACCACTTCAATGTTAGCATAGCTAATATGGATGAGCCAGTGTTCTCTTCTGGATGATAGTTCACTATCATCTCCATTGTTCTGCTGATGTGAGAGAAAGGTTGTTGGCCTGTTTAGCTTTGTCGGCTGTCTCATCATTGTCTGCAATAAGGCCTACAACAGTCCTATTGCCTGCAAACTTAATGATGATGTTCTTGGAAGTGAAAAAGGAGCACAAGAGTACACTAAGAAATCGCACACTGTGTTTTCAGTGAGCGAGGAGGAAGGGTGTTCCCGTTTTCCAGATGGGTGAGGGCAGTGTGTGTTGCCAAGGCGACTGTGTCGTCCATGACTCTGCTCCTTCTGTGGGCAAATTGAAGAGGGTCCAGGATGTCGGGGAGCAGCAGATGTGTTTTCTGACCAGCTGCTCAAGGCACTTCATAAATGTCTAACTCTTTATATTTTTTTACATATACATTGGTATTTGTTCCATTTCTTAGTGGAGCAAATACTAACATTAGACAAATATAACCAGTCCAGTTTGTTACTCAAGTGGAAACATGTCCACCTAGCCCGTCTAGGCCAATGATATTTATGGCCTGAACTGCAGTTCTCATCCTTCAAAACACATCTGCTATCCCCAGTTCAACAAAATCTGACAACCACCCCACCTACAAAAATAAAAAGTTTCTGAATGACTCACTTCTGATTGACGCCAGTGGGTAGCTACAGCACAAATACAACTGGTTGTCTCAACTTGTCACCTCCCATTCACTCTATCTTTATCATGTCAGGTAGTGGTAGTGTGACTGCTGCACAGGCTAGCTAATAGCCAAGTAGAAATACTGTCAGAAACACTGTGAGACAGTCACATTTCAGCTAGTGCTACAAATACACATTGATATTTCAAACAATATTTACTCATTCATAAAGACAACGTATTACAGTGCAGTGCAAGATATCTGGCAACCAGGCTTTACTCTTTTACCTGTAAATGTGGTTCTCTATAGTGAAACAAGCTATAGGGCAATCAGAACATGTTACTTCTGATCATTCGAACTTTAGCATTGTTATGAATCTGTTTTTACTATAAAGCTCTATTTCTGGTGTTCTCTTTTTTTCTTTACTATTACATTTTGTAATTTTTTTAGTGCTATGATTTTTTTTTAGTGTATGTGACTATAATGGTTTCGGCTACCCAACTGTATTTTATATTACTCTACACTTTTTTTTTAACATTAACTGCCTTTGATGTTGGCCGTGTTAGCCTCCTTTCTTGTGAGACATCAAACTGCTGAGCACATTATCATAAGCATGTTACAGTACAGCATCTTTGCCATCTTAGTAACGGGGTGTAAAATAACTGTAGCTGAGCAGTTAAGGTTTTATACGTATGTGGGACGAAGATTGCTACCAGCAGAAAGGGAGAGGGGAGCTGAGGCAGAACAAATCATTTGAGGCTGTTTCTCAACAAGTTTAACATGAAGACTCCCCCATACAGCTCTCCATAACTTGTGTTAGGTTATCTCGTCCACATTTTTATGTTTGCCCACCCACTGCTGTCTCTTTAACATGCTGTTACAACAGTCCTGTCCTGGGGACCACACAGCTTGTGCGTCACTGTGGAGGCTTCATGCAAGTAAGTAGGCGCTGTTAGCTCATTGCTGAGTCTGATGATATAGTTCACAAAGCACTTTAAACCTCCCAGAATGCTACGGCTCATACATTCTTGAGTGGCCTTTAGGGTCGAAACCTACAGGATTACAACAGGAATACAGACTGTATTGCACTCTTGATTGTTTCCATCTATCAAATGGGGTTTTATCAGTTTAACAGTGGCACTAGCTGCACTTCTTGCTGGACCAACAATGAACAGTGCATTATGACAATCACAACTAATGGTGTGACTATAAGGAGCAAATAAATGGGCAATTAGGGTAACTCAGAACCTTATGTTTAAGAGTGGAAAATCTATCGATCACAAAGCAAGAAAGTTCAATATATATATCAAGTAAATAAATAAATAAACACAACTTTTATTACAAATACTGTTGTAATTTAGTTTTAAAAATGATCTAAACCTACCAAACCTGATCTTTATCTGACTGCGCTGCTCACATAACGGGAGCGACAGTTTTACCGGAATACAAAAACTAATAAATGTTTATGGATAATTAGATTAAAAAAAAACAACAACAACAAAAAATCCCAAACAAAACTATGGAAAACTGCCAAATCTGGAAATATGGTTTCATTTCTGTCTTCTCAAAATTATGATTGTGTAACAGATATGAAACAGGAAAGTCTGTAGTTTTTAGTTGCTTCTAAGCCTCCCTGTATTTTATATTCCAGTCCATGTTGTTGTTTGTTGTTTTCTTATGTGCTCAATAAATCCTCCGTATTTAAAGTTCGACTTGTTCTTTGTCATTTTGCCTCTTAATAAACCCCTACTCACCTCTCCCTGCTTATCTCTTTTTCGTTTGTGCTTAGTTCTTTACGTTTGGGTTTTATTTTCTGTGTTAGTTTATCTTTCTTTTTGGACTTTTGTTGGCTTGGCTCTGTGACAAGGCTACAGCATCCTGTTTTTTGTTAATGTATTCATAAATTCATTAAAGTCGCTTTGTTTTTTGTGCAAATTGATAGTCTGTGCCCTTTGTATGAACTTTTTGAACCACCATACGGCACAATAATCTTTTGAGAGAACCACAATCCCGCATTTATGTTTATTCAATAAATGAGGCACCAAAAAAATCAAAAGTGACTAGAAGCACAAGATGTAACTTCTACTCTGTATTTACATACATGCATTTATAATTAAGGTTTGCTAGTTAGGACAGAACCTCACAGGAAGAAGGTTCTGCGTGTTCTCCCTAAGCGTCCAGAGGCATTCATATTAGGAAAATTATTGACTTTAAATTGGTTGAAACTGTGGATGTAATTGTCATGGTTGTTTGCCTCTCAGTGAAGAACAGATTTATCCCACCTCTAAACCAAAGGTCATCTGGAAAAGTCTCCAGCAACCCCTGAACTGGATGATGGCTCAGTCACACTAGAGGAAAAAAAAATCGGATGGCAACTTCTTTACAATAAAGAAAAATCAGTGGTTTTCCTGGAATCCCACCAAATGTTTTTGCACTCAGTGAATCAAGTTCAGTTTTGAAACCCAAACCTCTGGACAACCATTTTTTGATCACAAGGTGATTGCACAGGTTACCTGCTGAGAGGCAGCCTGTCTCCAAACCACTGGAGGCTGATAAAGTTGCAAAGGTTTGTAAATAACTGCAAAATCATGTATAGACACTGTCTAAATGCAGGAGCAAAATTATTAGTAAACAATGTTGAAATAGAGCAAGTTTCGGATACAAAATTTCTGGGTGTGATAATAGATAACAAAATCTGCTGGAAACCTCACATAAAGCATATACAAGCCAAACTGTCAAGAAGCATCTCCGTACTAAGTAAAGTTAAATATTTTTTGCCTTCCAAATCACTCCGGGTACTTTATTGTTCACTTATATTGCCATATTTGGAATACTGTGTGGAAATTTGGGGAAACACATATAAAACTGCACTTCAACCAATATGTAAAATTCAAAAAAAAAGCAATCAGGATGATTAATAAAGCAGGATTTAGAGACCATACTAACATCATGTTTTTGAAATTAAAAATACTGAAGTTTATGGATCTTATAAAATATAAAACTGCAAAAATTATGTACAAGGCCAGATACAATATGTTACCAGGAAATATACAGAGGATGTTCTATGACAGAGAAGGAGACTATGAATTGAGGGGGAAATTGAATCTAAGGATTCTTAAAGCACGGTCAAAGGTTAAAACCTTTTGTGTCACTATTTATGGGGTAAAACTGTGGAATAGTTTTACTATAGATCTACAGCAATGCTCAGGAATTAGTAAGTTCATGAAAATACTTCGAAAACTGATTTTGGAAGAATATGATACCGATAAAGATGATCACCCATTGTATGTATAAAAATATCAAATTATATCCAAATTATATCAATCACGGTAGCCAAGTTTATATAGGTTCTCCTCGTGTATCGTGTGAAGTATGTGATGATGGGAATTAGGTGAATTAGGTGGGATCAATAAGATGTTGAGCAGGGGTAGGAATTAATAAGTATGTTCATACTTCTTCCTACTCCTTTTCAGACCAAACATTGTTACATTATGTCAGACGATTTTGTTTTATTTCATTATATATTTTTTGTTTATCTGAACACATACGTGTGTGTGTGTGTATATCTACATATATATTCGTATCTGTAAATGAAAATATATGTAGTGTGTATATATTGTTTTTTGTTTTATATGTCTGAAACAAATAAAGATACAATACAATACAATACAATAAATCAGTCTGCACCAGTAAGCACAACTTATCAGCAGCCAATCTCTTTGCAATATGTGACTTGTCGTACCTAGTTGCCAACTGGTTATATTCTGGTTAAGTAAGATTGTCAGCAGCTATGTCGTTTTGCAGTTAAATAACTGTCCAGTAACTATTGGTGGAGGCATTTCTGTTTTAGATCGTTGAGGTTCTGGATGTACTGTGAATGTAAGTGGACTAAATGAATTTATGTGTATGTAGATTGCAACAGATAGTAATTTTTGCCAATATTATCACTTAATTGTGATATTTTCAATTTTGGAAATGTATGGATTTAAATGCTACCTGAAGCTCCTGCACATTGTATATCCAATGATCACATTCCTCCGTTGCTCATGCAGCACAGAAAGTGTTGCAGGTGACAAGACAGGTCAATAAGTCAACAAACAAAGGTCCAAGCTCTTCTGTGTGCATCTTTACTGTACATTAAGTGGATGTTTCATTACATTCTGCACTGTCCCTGTGAGAAACATGGACGGTCCTGTGCCCTCAGTAAGACTATGAGCCAGTGACACTAACTTTTAGTGAGTGGCCAGTCCTGCAGCATTCAGACTCCTACTGAGGGCTTTCAAGGACTCTTTAATTTGCAGATTATGCCTATACAAGCGTGGACGATGCCCTCTTATTGCTCCTTGGGGCGTTGTCTCAGAGAAATTAATCTGGACATGCAGTAAAAGCGAAGTTCTTCTTTATCTCCTGTGGTTTTAAGAGCACATGACCCCTCATAGCCCAGAATCACCACTTATTTCTGTGTGGCATGGCAAAGCATAAATAATCAAAGCTAAATAAAAAGATGTGATACTGTGATATGAAGGCTGTCTCATCATTTTGATTATTTTGATTATAACTCCTGCCAGCATCAGTCTGGGAGTTAGATGTTTGATCAAAGATCAAAAAGACAAAAATCACATATGAGGTTGTATTTTATTTTGATTAATTTTACAGGGGCAGCCAAAATGTTCATGCTGATCATTTGTTTGATGAGGTATGTGATTTTAGGATGTGAGTGTTCAAAGATGTTGATTTTACAAACAATTTCTTCTTCTTTGTCCATTATTATTATTATCATTATTATTATTATCTTATCTTGTAAGCAATAAATACCCAAAGTGTCTGAGCGTATGCATAGTAAACATTAATATCAGTGCTGTGTATTTTGTGGCCAGTTTACCCAGCACTAGTCTTTATTTTTCCTTCTTTTAGCAGCAAGGAATGATTTTGGGAGTGTAAAGGAGGTTGCCACCCTGCGTCATCTGCAGGGGAGGTAATGTAAACCACTCTTACTGTCTTCTGCCCTTTATATGAATAATTTCTTAGTGCTGTTGCAGAACACATTGCAGAGAGGGACCAAAATCCCTGCAGGCACAATGATTTCTCATTTTTACATTTAATTTGCTGGATGAATGAGACGTCCTGCCAAGAGAATATAGAAAAGCAGCAGTGATGAAGCAGCCGAGGCAGAGTCATGCTTCACATACTGTATATGTATAAGACTTTTAGCGTACTACATGGGACCTGGCCCCCACGTGGTGATGGTCATCATGTCATGACCACCACCATCATCTCAGCTTATCCAAAGTACTGATGGTGATTATTATTTTTGTTATTAAGTCTGTATTTCTTTACAGGAGTCCTCCAAAGTCTCATCTCTAACATAATAATGCCATAATTCTCACTATCTACTTTCCTTCTTGCCAAAAGAATGTGTAATGACACACTCTACAGTAATACATACAAAACTGGGACAGGCAATTTCATACATGTTTTAATCTTTAATGTGTTTTGAGGTTCAATGCAGCAAGGCCTCATAAATGTGTTTTATATTGCATTTACTTCCAGGAAATATGCTTATTTGTTCTCTTGGCAAGAGTTAGACATTAAGGAGGCATCAATTTTTCATCTAAGCTTAAATATGAGACTAGAGCTCACTACACCCAACTTCAACATGGCATTAAACCACAAACTGATGTTTTTTGGGTTTGTTTTTTGTTTGTGTCACTGATCCAACAAACTTAGTGTGTCAATCAGCCAACTTAAGTGAATTGTTGTTTGTGTTTGGACAAAGTCAGTCTGGCTTTTCCCCCCTGCTTTCTGGCTTGGTTGGATTGTATATTTATCCCAAGGTTGATTGATTTTGATTTTTCAAATGAAAAATTGCACTCTTTCTCATCTAATTCAGTAAGAAAGCAAACAAACATATTCCCGGAAACAGTGCCTTTAAGAGTATGCTAAACCAGTGTAATTGGTTTGGTGTATAAAATGATATAAAATATAAAGATTTCAACTTAGAAGCCATCATGTTTCGCTGCTGTGAGTTATACTGCTATGATAATAATGTTTGCTTTAGCTAAACATCCTATAAATCATTTTAAACCTTTTAAATATGTTGAAGGTCTTTGAGTTTTATTGGGAAAGCTGATTTCTCTCTTCCCCTCAGAGTCATTTACTTATATTATAAAACCACCGTTTAGTATAATGATGAGCCATGATGAATAACATAAAAGGCTCGCACGCCCCTGGTTTTCAGCCGGGTTTTAGGGACAGCAGGAGCAGCTGGTCCATGGACCTCAGTGATCTTGAGGGAACATATGGAGTTAAGAGCTCAGTATGGTGGCAGTGATCCATTAAAAGTTTAAAAAACAAATAATAAAATCTTAGAATGGATCCAGAACTGAACTGGGAGCTAGTGGAGAGATGCCAGGACGGGGAAATGTTGTCTCGTTTGCAGGTTCCGGCTAAAAGATGAGCTGAAGCACTTTGGTCTGGGCGTTAAGGGAAGCTTTTCTAAGGCCAATATAGAGCGCAGTGCAATCGTCCAAGGGGCATTATGACAGAAGTTGAATAAGACGTTCAAAGATTTTACAGGATAAAGTGGATTTGATTCTTTATGAAAGTCTCAAATGATAAAAATGAGCTTTAATAACAGAATTCATCTGCTTATCTAGTATAAAATCACAGTCCAGTGTGATAGCAAGGTTAGTCACGTATGAATGCAGGGGACCAGGTCCAAGAGACGAGGAATCACAAACACCACTGGGTCTGAAAACAACGATCTCAGTCTTACTTTCATTAAAATTCCAAAAAATTAGGCCATCCATGCTTTGATATCTTTCAGACACTTCAGTAGTAATGTAGGACAGCTGACATTTCTTTATATATGATTTGTTTGTTTTCAATGATTAATTTCTCTGTCCTTTTATTATGTCTATAGGGAAGGACTTTTTTCTGAGTTTCCTCATCATGGGTGAGGTTACAAACCATTACTTATCTCTACCATCCAAAATATATTAAATTTAAATTATCTCAACATATTAGCACAGCTGTGACACAGGGTTTCATTTCAGTTGCTGAAAAATAGGAATAAAGCTTGTTCTGCTGTGGTCAGTGCTGTTCTGACTTGTTGTGGCCTGTAGGTAGTTAAGGTTACTTATGATGTAATGGAAAACAACTGTGATGAGTCCTCAGTCATGTGCCAGATGAGGCGAAAAAGTCTCAACGTAAATAAACTGGACAGGGTTTTAGAGGGAAAAAGTTTTCAAATTTATGTGACACTGGGATGTAATGGGGTGTAGTGTGAAATAAGTATAGTACCATTCTGTACTGGTTAATGGTTTGAGGTTGATTGGACTGAGTTGGAAGTCTTGTCAGATAATGCAATACCTATTTTGAACTCAAAAAGCTCACACAAGAACTCCTTAGCTGTAGATTTTCTTTTACTTTTGGTGCACAAAAAGAAGAAACTGCATTGACTGAATGTGATGGGATATTTTTCTTCCACTGTACAAATCCCAAATATTATAAATTTCTACAAAACCATATGAACAATATGAGATCTGATTGTGTTACTGTATGTGTAATAAATATTATAACTATTTCTCAGACTCTGTAATCACTTATCTGTGGTCAGAGTTTCAGTGCAGGATTTGGTGAAAGTTGTGCAGACTGGTTTGCTAGAAAAATACTTCACATTGTTTCGTATGTCTGTATCAAAGAGTGAACATTTTCCAGTTAATAAATGACTAGACTACTTATTTAATGAAATTACCAAAATAAAACATTTTGACATGTGACCATACATTTAATATAACAGGATTATATAGCTGTATGCAAAAGAAGTACTATAATCCAAGCATCAAACACACATTTACTTTTTCCTTTTATCATTTATTCAAACTTTATCATACTTGTACTTTATTTAACTTCATGAGCTTGGGATAAAGAGAAGGTAAATGTCAAATTCAAAGGTCTTTATATGCTAACAAAGAATTTATTGTAATCTTTCTATTAAAGTCTTTTTGGGATTCTTTTCCTTTGTCTAGCCTAAAGTCATGTGAAAAAGAATGTTTTCGCAGACCTCTATGCAGTATTCTCGATATATACACCCCATATTTCAATAGCTTGTAGAACTTGACTGTGTGACTGCAAAGTGCCCAAGAACTGTGGCTACAAAAACAAACACAAATTGCTAATCCTCCACCATTGTGTCTGTGAAGGTTCTCAGTCATCCAGGTCATCGTAGTCAAAGGAGCTTGCAAAGAAAAGCGTCTGGACTTCTTTAAGTTGCTTGAAGACGTTTCACCTCTCATCCGAGAAGCTTCTCGGATGAGAGGTGAAACGTCTTCAAGCAACTTAAAGAAGTCCAGACCCTCCACCATTGTGCTTGACAGTTGGTATGAGGTGTTTTTGCCGACATTTATATAGAATTGTTGTGGTTTCCAAAGCTAAGTCATGTTGCCAGGTTTGTTTTAGAGAGTTTCTCTGGCAGCCAAACAAGCCATACTTGTTCAGTCATTTTGTAATTGTACTATCAGGAGCTTTAATGTTTCACATGCTAACTGAGACCTAGCACTTGCGATTTGTCTGAGCATCGTACAGTCTGACCTATGAGTGAACTTGCTGTGACATCCACTCCTGGGTAGATTGTGACACTATATTGACACACATCTAAATGCTCCTGAAAGCAATTTGACAAAACCTTTTACACAGGTGCACAAACTTACTGATGATCAAATACAGTTGATTAACTAATCAACTGCAGACTAAGTAAGTGTCTTGGTATTGTATATTCTACACCAGCTTATCATCATTTTCAGCTTAGTGTGAAATTAATGTTAGAAAAATTTCTCAACCTGCAATTGCTGATGATGATCTTGACCTGGCTACTTTAAAGCAAGCTAATTTCATGAACATTTAGCAGCTGGGTTTTCAATATTAAATGTTTATAGTTTATATATCTATGTGGGTTTTATGCTAACGTTGTTGATGCTAATACTATAATAAAACCTTATTAATGCTAAATAGCATGATTATTACTGGGTGCTACCCAACCATCTTTTTTCACAGCAGGAGTTTAGGGGGCCGAAATAAAATGTTAAGTATGTGATGTATCTACCTTGTTGTCAACCTCACAATAGGTATGCAACAAAATGATCACAGTATACAAGCTACAACGGGATCAGCAATAAATCAGTGGTTTAAAAAAAGGGATTTAAAGCATGTACCTACTGGAACAGCCTCAGGCTAAGCCACTTCCAACATCAAGCAAACAACAAAAAATGGTGAAGGCCCAAAGCAACCTGCCCAGGCTATAAATGATTTCAGTCTCAGAGGGGGAGAATCTTGATGAGAATGACGTTCCATTGCACTCCTGATACGCACGCACGCACGCACGCACGCACGCACGCACGCACACACACACACACACACACACACACACACACACACACACACACACACAGAGCAAATTGTAGCAAAAAGGTTTGTGTTATTTCTCCACACCTTAAGACCAAAAAAACCTAGCCAGGTAAAAAACAAAAACTAAACAAAATACAGTCTGAATTCAAGTTTGTATAAAAAAACCACACTAATATTAAAATTACTCATAAACACACAGAGTCACGTTCACATAATATTGAAAAAACTCTTGTAAAAAGCCACCTAAAGCTTCCATTTACCACCTGCTATTGCTGTTCAGACAACAACAGCAAAGACAGCGGTAATAATTGCAAGATTGTCACACTTTTCTTCCTTTTCTTCTTTTAAATGAGGCTCTAAATCTGAAACTCCCCGAACATTGTGCCCTGTAAAGATCATAAATTATGACTGATGGAACTGTGACAGTTTTTTTATGTTTTTATGGCTGAAATAAAGCTAAGAAGATAAAACAGATGCTTTTCTGTTAATCTGCAAAACAGAAATTAGTCATCTTATTAACAAACCATTTATTTTAATCAGCCTGCTGATATTACTGCGAGCCCTAATTCTATGTCAAACATGATCATCGTCACATGGTATTAAAAAAAAAAAAAAAAAAAGGTAACCATACTCTTTCTTTAAAACACGATGGGTAATGTGTCAAGTGTCATTTTATGTGGGAAGATTATGCAAATTTTCCCAATTGACCAAAGCATTGTGCTGACACATTCCATCCAGGGTCAGCACTGGGTTATTTGGAATGACTGTACTTGTGCTTATTCGTGTTGTTTTAAGCATTCTGGTAAATGTGGGTAATCGTTTACTTAACACTGCAGTGCTTTATCTTGTGCTGAAATGGAAAGCCTTTGAGGAATCTGATCCTTCATTCAAACCCATTGCGTGTGCTCACAAACAAAAACTGCAATGATTAAGAGACAAATTTAATAAATTGGATTTTCTGAGATGATCATATATGATATGAAGCTACAAGTTAATTATTGGAAAGTGAGCAGTAGCTTAAGTTTTAAATCTCTGGAATATGATTTACTATATGCAGCAAAAGACGTGACTGCAGAAAATAGGAAGTTAATTAATTGGGTGTCACTTGGTGTTTGTTTTAAAAAATTCATGTTTTGTCTTTATTATTGCCGTATTGTTAGCTTTCAAGAGTTAAAAAATCTTTAAAGGTCTCATCTGGTGCAGTTTATTTTCAGTTCTAAAAGATTATCTGTGTAAAAATATCAATTAAAAGAGATGCTTGACTCACCAGAGTCTTCTGGATGTTTTTTTGTTCATTTTTTCTTAAACTGACGTTGTATAATCTGGGTAGCTAATTTTTAAATGGGCCACAAACATAACTTTAATATCTTTGTGTTACTATGTTTTTGCTCTGTTAGTAGCAGCAGCTGCTGTGTGCTAATCAATTTATATTAAGATAATGAAAACCTTTTACATTAAAGTCTATTGAGAAACAAATTTCTGTTGTTATCATTTTAGCTTTACTACCTGCTGATTTAGAAAAAGTTGGAAAACTGGCTTACTACTAGTACCACTAGAAAAAACTAATAATCATTAAAAAAAATTTTTTTTTGAATAGCAGTCTTTAAACAATGACCACATCAATCACCATCATCATCAATAAAATGATGTGGCACTCTCTCTGCCTGTATGGGTTCCCTCTGCATGCTACAGTTTCCTCTCACTGTCCACACGCGAGACATGCAAGTTAGATTTACAACGTTTAGGTGTGAATAGGGGTGTAAATGGTTGCCTGCCTCTATAGTATGTGTCAGGCCTTTGACTGAATGCTGACCCGCAGGGTGTGCCCTATTTCTTGTCCAGTGTCAGCAGGGATAGATTTCAATCCATGGATGGATGGATGGATGGATACATTATACATCCACAATAAATGCAGAAAAATGTGTTTAACAAGAATACATCTAAATTCTCTGAAATGATCCATATTGTTAACACACGCCAGTCTACATGTTGCTATGAATGTTTGCAAATCCAAACACTGCCCTTGCTAATATAATGGGTTGCATGGCTAATAAATTACAAAATATATATAACACCCAATGCCTGCCAGTGAATCATATCAAAACTTACAGTGTTTTATGTAAAATTATCATAATTGAGGAAAGGACGTTTTTATGTAGTCATAAAACTGGAGATAAAACACTAAATCTTAAACTTTGTACTGCAGCCTATATTATTTTATAGCTCGTATAATAAGGCATGTTTTTTAGTTTATGGGGTAATATATTTTAAAGGAAACTTACCCTGTAAGTCCTTCATTTACAGACTCTAACAAGATTTTGCATCGTGGGCCTGCTTACAACCCACTTTGATCTTAAGTGGGCCGGACAAGTTTAATCCATGAGATATCTCAAAATAAGTAAAAGAAGAGTTACTTCAATAGACTGTCTCAGTTTTTCTACATGATAAAGAAACACTATAGTAAATGAAAGACTCAGCATGACTCTTTGGGCTTAAACTGTAAGAAATTCATGTGTAAAATTACTGAAAAGTCTGATATCTCATTGCCAAGACTGCCCTGTAATCATAAAGTGGCAAGTTTCTGTTCATTCAAAGAAAATTCTCATTATTGATTTAACTGTGTACACACTGTAAAACAAACAGACGTTTCTATAGTACAGGAACTTTTTTTTGTCATTTAATTGTTTATTTATTACTTTATTAATGTAGTATGAATGGCTGTGGGTGAGGTGTTTGTCAGTACAATAAGTTGTTTATGAAAATGCTGTTAATAGTCCAAAATTTATGTCCTCCTTCACATTTTCCACAGCTGTCCAGTGGGCCAGGTTGGAGTCTTTTTTGGGCCGATTCTGGCCCACAGACCTTATGTTTGAACCTCTTCCATTCGACAACACTACATATGTTTATGTAGACTGTCCAGCCTTTTGATGATGAAGTTTAATAAAATAATATTTTGTCAGAAATTAGTTTAAACACCAAAAACCCTGTTTTTTTTGTTTACATGACTCTGTGTATTTAGTGTATGTTGATTTTGATTTGCTGATTGTAAAAGCAGTGATTACTGTTTCGGCGTTGGCTGGGGCAAACTCAGTCAAAATGAATCTTCTGCCAGACAGAGATGAACAATTACAATGAGCATTTGGTTTTTTGCACTTTCGCATTCTCTGGTGCTTTTATAAGGTGTCTATAGTAATGCACAGAATTGATTAAGTTGGGTGCAGAAGTCTATTTAAGATGCCATCTGCTCGGAAGCAAGTGCAAGAGTAATTAGAGCAAGTCTGCTGCTTAATAGAATTCAGGGGAAAAAAAGAAGGGTTAATCGTCAGCAGGATTCAGCTGGAATGCATGGTCTGACGAGCCAAACCCGATAACACTCAGCTAAATCACATATACAAAAGCAACGGTGGGAGAATGCCTGCAAACATTTGTGCATATGAGCCAAAAATCAAATATACACAAATCTTCCAGGGATCTCTCAGCTGTTTGGCTCTGCAATCAGACAATTTTAAATACATCAGATTATTTCCTTTACTGGCAACTTTTGCACACAAAAATAGAAAAAAGAAAAAAAAGGTCATCTGCGGTGGCAGACGTATTGTTAAATTATGTGTAAAGCTGAGTTCAGCATAATAAAAAATCATTCAGCCTAGAGCATAATGAAGATCAGTAAAGTTCAGTGATTTCCACGAGGACTTCCAGACTACGTGCTTTTTATCCTCCCCAACAGTGATGAGTGGTTGTATTTACTAACTCGCACAATAAAAGACAAAAGGTGCATGTGAACATATCGAGATTTAAGAAATACTGGGGATTGATGTGAGGTAGCACACTGATGGATTAAGTGGGATCTCTGACAGCCTGAGAATGTCATTTGAATTTAACACTGGCACGTGTATTTTCCAGATGGCTGCACCCAGTGGGTTCACAGTGTCACCCTTGGATCAAGCTACTCACTCAAACACTCATTGGCAGAGTCCCCAGTGGCCCTGGCCCAGGGTCTATCCTGGTAAAAGGGGTGACATCTCTGGCAGTCGGCTCCCTCTGTGTGATGCTGGCAGGCGCAGACCAGGTTACCATGTTCTCGCTCAATGCACTCGCTGGCATGGCCGTTACACTTACATCTGAGGGAAACATCGATAGTTAGGTAAAGTCTGCATGTACAAGCTTTTGTTTGTCTCTGTTTTTCCTCCTCTTTTTACTCACACAAATTTGGACACAGTTATGCACACAGTGAATGAATTTGAAGGCGGAAGGAAAGCGGGAAGGTAGTTCCCCCGTAAGAAGTTGTCACTTTCTATTATCCTCCACCGATGAAAACGTGGTCTGGGGTGAGGCAGGGCTTTTATTCCCCTTCAGCAACTACACTTTTCAACTGTGTTAATATGCCACTAATAATACACTCACACTCACCCAGTGTATCAGAAACAGCAACAAGTGAGTGCAGTATCTCTAATATTGGTAACCAGTGTTGGTCAAGCTACTTATAAAAAGTAATCAGTAACTAATTACTGATTACTTCCCCAAAAAAGTAATCTTGATACCTTACTGATTACTTATTTTCAAAAGTAATTAATTACTTAGTTACTTAGTTACTTTTTAAAAACACGATTTACAACCTGAATAGGTGATAAAGCGATAGATCTTTCAGCCCGATTCTACTTTTTCTGCATAATCCATCATACAAAATGTAATCAAATGGAAAAGTATCTTTTTAAAACTTCTCTTATTAGTTTTAATCTTTTAACTTTATGCATCAAACAAAGATTTAATTATATGCAACATTCTCTGACTGGAAGAAATTTGTTCAACATTTAAACCTATTTTCTGCACATTCCAGCACATAAAAAAAAAAATTATATATATATATATATATATATATATATATATATATATATATATGTGTGTGTGTGTTTACACTGACTCTTTCAAATAGATGCAAGTAAAACACAGCAGAAAAGAAATAAAGTCAAAGACTAGCAGTCCTGTTGCTCTATTTTCACCTGTATAGCAGGCGGAGATTTGCCCTGGTGCAGGTGTGCCGCAGCGGTCAGTTGAAGACTCTCTGTGAATTTCCCATTACGTCGTAGTGCGCTCGGTGCTTGCTCGGAAGTTTAGGGGTTTTTTTTCGCTGTAAAAAGAAGTTTTCTTCCCACGCACAGCGCACACTAATGTTTTTGTCACTTTTTATGGAATCAAACTCAAAGTAAGGTCAGTACTTCCACGCTTTAAACGCTGCACGCTCATACTCTCTCCCGCACTCGATATATTATCCATTGTTGATCTGCACACAGCTGTTGTCACGAACGTCGCACTCGCTTACGTCACTGTCATGAGACATTCTCGCAAAAACGGTTTTAGTAACGCAGTAACGCAGCGTTCCTATGGGAAAGTAACAGTAATCTAATTACCGTTTTTGCAATAGTAATCCCTTACTTTATGCGTTACTTGAAAAAAGTAATCGGATTACAGTAACGCACTGTTGGTAACTGTGTTAGTATGTGCAAAAGCATTAACTCTATGCTTTTCTTTTTTTAATTTATAAATGAAATTTTGCGTCTTCAGTAATTATAATAACTTCCAAAATTAAAAGTCAATATTTGTGAGCTAAACGTGATTGTTTAGTTCAGTTTTCATAAGACTGTTATCTGCTAATTTCCTTCCCCTCTGCCTGTGGATTATTTCCTCTGAAGCATGATGACAGATATGCCTTCCTGTGTGCACTATTTCCTGGCAGTGTCACTGGGTTTGTCAAGTGGCTGTGACAGGGGTACAGGCACTTGTCGCTGAGTGGTAAGCTGTGTCAAATTTAGCCAGCTGTCCCAGAACCAGATGTATGCTTGCCTGAGGCTCACACCCATTCGTTTCCGTTGTCTCTGAGGTGCTTCCGATCTACATATTAGACTGCTAGAAGTGAGGTGTGAATTTGAGAGTGTTGATCTGAAATATACTGGCAGCATGTAATGTGTGCACTTTAAATTTTCTCATAGATATTTAGACATCTGTCTCATGAGCGGGTTGTTTCCAACATTACTTTATTTCGCTATACTCAAAATATATTCACTAAATTCTGTCTTCACATTGACAAAGTTAGACCCCGAAGCTTCCTTATATAACTTAAGCATACCCTGCTGACCACTGAGCACCTCCGCTGGAGCACCTGAGGTTAAGGGCCTTTCTTTGATGAGACAGAGGAAAGTGCTGTTTTCTCACTTTCCCGTCCAGGGTCCAAGGTTTTAACTAGCGACCTTCTGGTCGTAAGCTTGTTTTTCTTACCTTAAAGCCACCACAGCTCTTTTTGCACTATTGATATATTGTAGAAAACCTGGAGGATTTTTTAATAGCATTTGGCTTGCTGACTTGACCTGTAGCGTGTGGTGTAAAAACACGTGTACTTAGGCAGAAAGCACCAGTATATGGCTAATGGCCATGTGGCTCTCTTACCCACGTGCTGTGACATTGGTGGGTAATTTGTCATCCAGCTGAAAGATCCTAAGTGTTTATGACAGATGTCAGATCAACTTTGCGTTCTTTGTGAGGGCTTCATCTCAGCTGCTTAATCGTTTGGTTCTATCTGCATTGCCAAGGTGCAGCCTGGTCTTTGGTACCATGTCCCCTTTCATTACTATGAGTAATAAACCCGAGGATGTGGAAGGAGAATTGAGAATTATCTTGGTTTACTTTCATTTGATGCCAACTTGACAGGCAGAAAGCAGGACAGAATATAGGTTCAGCATGTTATCTTGCCATGGCCACACAGAGTCATGGTACAGTAAAAAGAAAGTTCTAAGGGTTTATGTATCAGGGCATAGTAAAAATCATCTTGTTCTTAGTAAGCTTTTAGATTAGGTAAATTCAAGCTCAGATGAATAAATACACTGTAAAATTATTTAATTAACAACATTTAAGAATGCAGAAGCAGTGTTTGAAAAGCTAAGCACACCCTTACTGCTTTCATAGAAATTAAGAAGGTAAGTAGCAGCCAGTTGTTGCTAATCAAAGGCATATGATGAATTGATCATCAGCAAAAGCAGAAATTTCGGCAGTTTGTGGGTCCAGAGCATTCAGGTGTGTGTTAACACAACGCTAAGGAGGAAAGACATCAGCTGTGATCTTACAGAAGCAATTGTTGTTGCCCATCAATCTAGGAAGCGTTAAAAGACCATTTCCAAACAATCTTAAGTTCACCATTTTTCAGTGAGAAAGATTTCTACAAGCCCACAACATTCAAGACAGTTGCCAGTCTCCCCAGTAGCAGATGCCCCAATAAATTCACCTCAAGGTCAGACTGTGAAAAGCTTATCTCAGACACTACAAGCCTCAGTTAGCATGTTAAATGCTAAAGTTCGTGACAAGAAAAAGACTGATGGCTTGATTGGAAAGAGTTGCTAGGAGAAAGCCTCTTCTCTCTAAAAGGAACAACACAGCATGGCTTAGGTTTGCAAAGTTGCATCTGAGAAAACCACAGGACCTCTGGAAGACTCGTCTAGTTTGTACAAAAAGTGGAGCTGCAGTGTTCCTGGTGGTGGAGGGGTGATGATTTGGGTTTGTTGTGTAGCCATAGGACCTGGACACCTAGCATTCATTGAGTCAACCATGAACTCCTCTGTATACCACGAGTGTTCTAGAGTTAAATGTGACATCTGACAACTTTAGCTTGGCCCGAATTGGATCATACAACAAAACATTAGTACTGACCATAACAGCAAATCTACAACAGAATGGCTGAAAAAGAAAAAAGAAAAATCAAGGTGCAATCAAACTTCAACCTGATTAACTGCTTTGGCAGCAGCTACAGGGAGCTGTGAATAAATGACTACCTAGAAACCTCAGTGAACTGAAACAACATCGTTAAGATGAGTGGACCATAGAAAAGGGTTACTGAATCATGGCATAGACCTAGTTTTTCAAACAGTGCTTCTGCATTTTGTTAAATGAATAGTGACACGGGATAATAAGCTAGGTGCACTTGTTCATCTGAGGTCGTATTTACTTCATTTGAAGACCTGCTAAGAACCAAATGCATTTTATCATGTCCTGATACATAAAACCTTAAAACTGATCAACTTATGATATACTGGGTAAAATCTGTGCTTTGCATGCCCAGCCACCTACCCGTAACACCTCAGCCAGGGAATTAGTTTACTTTAAAACACATTTGGCCATTTGGTACTATATAACTCCCTTAAAAAGAGATGCTAGTGAAGTCGAAAAATCAAAATTGCTTAAGCAACACTAGTTCCCAACATTTATTATTTCAGAGAGTATCAAGCATGGTGACATTGCTTTGGCACCACATTTTCTGGTGTCTCTTACCTGCCACCCACAGAGAAATCAGAGATGGCATAGAAGTACGAGCGCAGCACTTTAGCGTCCTTGAAAAACTCATCTCCAAAGGTGTTAAGCCTGTCCAAAGAGATGAGCAGGTCAGTGGCTGTCACCCATTCCTGGAAAAGAAAAAAAAGAGGAAATGATATGGGAAGAAGAAAAGATATACAGGGTTAGCCAAAAGGAAAAGAAAAAAAAATCAATGTAAGAGAACCATTGTCGGGAAGTCTGCTGGCTGCTGCCACTCTTGGTGACACAAGAAAGCAGACAAGAAGGTTGGCAAGAGAAAAAAAAGACACTGGGCTTCAGTTGAAAGGGGTAAAAGAGTGAGATATATAAAACAGCAAATGTTGACAGCAAAGAAAAGAGAGGAAGTTGGAAAGAAGATATGGTCAAGAAAACTACAGTGTAACAGCAGAGGGAGAGCAGATATGATGGGGAGATAATGAGTATGGTGTAAGAAATTGAGTTAATGTCACAAAGAGGGCTGAATAAAAAGGGGATTAATGGAGACTAAAGCTGAAATATGAAAAAAAAAAACATGAGAAAAGAGACAACATTGCAGCACTGCTTCAGTATAATGGATGGCACTTGGCAAAGCTCCCACCACTGATATGATTTAAGCTCTTCTGTTTGAGACTACTGCAAAGGTACAGGCAGGATGAAGCAAGAGTGGGAAAAGAAGGTAAAGAGGGATAACACAAACAGTGGAAAAGCTAACGGGAAGTACAATAGTGGGTGCAAGATAAAAGCGAGGCCAGGTAAAGAGAGAGCAAATGACGTTTTCTTTTCTTTTTTTTTTAACAGAACAACTTTAAAACAAATAGCTGGAGAGAAACTTTCTTTTTGTTTCTTGGCTAGTTTGGGACTCTGTGGGAGTCCTGAGGAAGCCTGTCATGCTTAATGTTTTGAAGCTTCTCCCCAGAGATGTCTTTGAAGTCTGGCAATGGGAGACAAGGAGATTGGAGCGGATGAGCCTCAGACTAAAAACATGTGTGAAGAGTTCATTCATTCATTTTTTAATCTCATGTACCATGCATTTTACCATCCATGCACCCCTTACCACATAGTACATTACTCTGCCAATTTTAGACGATTAAACATAAAACTGTGTCATTTACAAATGTCTTGTTAACAAATTCTGAAGTGAACGTTATACTTACATGACTGAATTACAGAAAATCTTTACAGACATGTATGCCTTACTGTGGATGTATCATTCAAATTTTCTGTAGTGCTGGAGCAGGTTTAACATATGATTGACATGTGCACCAACAACAGCTAAAGGTGTGTTGCTAACTGTAGGTTGCTTTTTAATGTTAATTTGCATATGCTGCCAACAACAGTTCTTTTTATTCTTTGAGTCTGTGTGGAATCATGGTTTTGGAGAGACCTAGTAAATAGCAAGACTTACTACTAAGCTCTTTTGACCATTTTTGGCTTCTTCTGGCAACATGATAGCATCATAACCATGTATACTATAGTCTTTACACGTGTACCGATTACGCACAGAACATGGGTGTGGCTTGAGGTTTCCCATGGTGTACCAAATGGCACATATACACATTGGTTGATCAGAAAAGTAGCCATGCTGTTGACTGACTGAATATGGAAAAGAACGAAATATTAATATTGTAATTTTATAAAGTGTACCTTTCTGTAGCTTTTTCCTCAACTGTTTCATAAATGGATGGCTCAATATATGTAAACATTTTCAGTAGGTTGTTCTTTAATAATTTTGATGATCTGGCCAGCCCTGACTACACTGGTTTTAAAATGAGTTTTGCATCCTCTGTATTAAAAGATCTGCGGACTGAAGAGTCTCTAAGAGTATAAAAAAATGGCTCCAAAAACACTTGATTGGAATCAATATAGTATCAGTGCACATTGAGAAAATTTCTATTCCTCTGCCTCTTCATAGTTAGCATGTAAAAAACCAGAGTAAGGTATTAGTCATGGTTCAGCAGAAGAAAATGGTTAATTGGGAGATAGCAAGAAATGGAAAAAAAAGGTGACATGCCTGAACCCTCTAAGGCTCTCTTCACAGGTCCCTTCTGTGATGTTTCTTAGTTTAAAATAGCCTGAGCAGCACTGCAGTAAAAGTTTATAACTAAATTATCTTTAGAGGAGCTGCTTCTGGGGGGCTTTCTTGTGCTGTCAGCAGGTCCAGCATCCTCCTATTTCAAAGGAGACAATCTTGGGATTTAGACCACCTGCGTGGTTAGTGCCTCCAGATCCAAGAGACATACTGCTGTGGCATCAAGTGGTCACAGTCCCCATTTTGAAGCATCTGGTGTGAATGCATTGCACATGCTCCTGATTGATTTTGCAATAAATGGTCTCAGTATGACTACCAAACGTGGGTCAGCTGTGTCAGTAAATGCTATAAAGAGGACTATTTCAACTGGGGTCAGCAAAGTGCAACTTGTGGTAAAGAATGTAAAAACCTGTAATTAACACTTCCTTTTTTAAGATTTTTTTTTCTTTTCTTCTAATTAGAGCAACCAACTGAAGGTTGTAACTGACAACTCAGAATTGCATCTGTCACCAGGCGAGGACAAACTCATTCACCTCTTGCCTGAAACGTCTCTTCATGTCTCTGTATCTTGTCTTCATATGTTCCTTTCCGCCAGTATTATCGTTCTAGTACACTTCAGATTTTCCATAGGGTTCTGTGCTTTTGCAACCTATTGAGGATATTTGGTAGTAAGAGTAACTAAAATGTGGCAGAACTGCGTGCATGCTATTGTTCTGAGACTTGCTTTATCGATTTTTGCCCCTGCTTGACTCGGCTCTACAGACTAATGTGCTTTGGGATGATGCTTTATGACCCTGATGCATTGAGAACACCGATGCTCATTCTTCACTTTGCAGTACGCTACCTGAATATGACTATATTTTCATCCGTGGCTTCTGACAGGAGCTGGGAGCACAGGGGATCAGATATGACAGAATATCACACATCCTCTGCAATATGCTTACAAAATGTCTTTGAATCTTCATCTTTTTCTACTTTGTCATCCATGATACGCTTGTCTAGAGTTGGCTTATCTCATGGGTGTGATGCCTTCATAATGTCCTTGTAATGAAAAAAAAAAACTCTCCCTGATGCACAGCTGACGAAAAAAATGTAAAAAAGGCCACATACATAAATGAAAACAAGCAGTCGTCTGAAAGTCTTTGAGTCTGTTGTATGAAATATGAAATATAGCATCTTGCACATTTTCTGTCACAAGGAAAAGATTTCTTTTTCTTGACTTACACTCAAAATAGTTGAAGGCTTCCTTAATGAAAACTGATGCTGAGAGTTTTCAAGCATGCTATTGTTTGTTTAAGGCTGCGGGGATAGCAATGCTAAACCCCACAGCAGAAAGGGAAACTGGTCATCTGCTGCTAATTTATCCACAAATAGGATATATAGTTTGTTGTTTTAATGCTTTAGGTCTGTTTTTGTCAAGTGGCAACCTCTAGGCTGAAAAGCATTTACAATAAAAATGCACACATTAAAAGAAAAAAGAAAAAAAGCTTTTGTCACTATCTTTTATTTTCCCCATTGCTGGAGCAGAACTGGGTTCAGCTGAGAATTAGCTACTAGTTCTGTGCTTGGCGTCACCTAAGCTAATTTGAGATATGCAAGTGAAATGTTAGTGGTGCTGGTGCCTGTTGTTGCATTTTAACGCAATTATCTGTCAAATAATACAGCTTTCTATGGGGTCAACTGTACTAAAAGGCCATCCAAGAAGCTTGTGCTTCAGCTATTTGTTTGTTATTTAGCTGTAATTAGGATTAGTCAGTATCTTTGTGATGCTCCTAGTTTACATAGTCTATAGATGCACTCTGTTTCTCAATCTTGCTAGCATTATTTGATAACTTAGATAAATATGACTTCAAAAAAAGAAAAAAGAAAGACAAAAAAAACAGCATCCTTAAAGGCACAGTTAAGGCTTCACAATGACAGGTATCAAAACTGAATGGTGACAGCACAGGAAGTACTGCCATATTTTATATACAGTCTACTGTGGAGAAACATTTTTATGTGATCAAAACTTTAGGGGCTACTGGACCAGCCGCTTTGTAAAATTAATAAGTAAATGATTAACACTACTTAGCAGTCATTTATACTGAAACACATGCCTTTACTACAGAGGGGCCAGGCTGGTATTTCAGTGATTTTAAATCCCAGCCTCCAACTCAACACACTCATAAATGATCAAATGCTTAAATTAATTCTTAGCATTTTAAAATTCTAACACACATTAAAAGCAAATACTCTTCCATTTATCATAGAGTACACGACCATTATTATACGGAAGAGTAATTAGTAATGCTCGGTAGAACAGTGTTAATTGTGTAAGAAAAAAAAAAGCAGATATAGTTCCAAATATCACTTAGTCTACTGAAAGGAAGTGGTTTCTCAGGGTTAATTAGTAGTCAGCCCAAAACTTATTATTTGTGCAAAGCACAGCAAAAGCTTAATTAACTTTGATTCTCACTCCCTTGGAATTTTAGTCCACAATGCTACAATGATGCTGACTTAGGCTCTGGCGCGTGAGAGTGGCAAAGAGCCAGTCCTTTGTCTAAGACAATAAGCGTGTAATGATCAAATGGGCAGGTTCACAGACATGTATCTGACCGCACATAGTAAAGTTGTTTTTTATTATTATTAACATACCACACACAGCTTTAAAATGCATCTTTGCTCAGGGGCTTACAACCTCCACCCTCACCTCTAAAATCTCTCTGGTCTTTTCTTCCTCCTTTTTTCCTCCACTTGTCTTCTTCTCTCCCTTCTCCCGTCTTCTTTCCCTGTTTACTTGAACTCTGAAGCCTCTGGCTGCAGGCAGTGACAGGAAAGGGAGCAGTGTCCCTCATTCCAAAGTTAATAACTTTTTAATTTAATTGCTTAAGTTCACTGTGCCCTCAATATGTATTTTTTCCCCTTTACTCATTGGCATTCAATGCCGGAGCTCCAATTTGCCACACAGCTTTCTAGAGTGTAAGAGAGAGAGAGGCAGAGAGACCGCGAGACACTGAAGGAGAGGGGATGGACTGGTGGCAGGGGAGACAGACAAACCGTTTTAATGGATGACTGAACAAATTAAATTTGAATTCATACAGCAGCTTTCATCTTCTGCATGATTATTGAAAAAAAAAGAGCTTTACAAACTTGACAACAAGGCTCTCTTTGAAGTAAGCCGTTACTTTAGGAGGTGAGTGTTATTTATTTCAAATAAAAATCTAAACTAGCAGTGAAAACACAGTCCATTAGATCAATGGTGTTGCAAAGAATGCTGTGTGTTTATATGTGGCATGTACACAAGTAAGACAAAAACACCTGCGCGTTTAAACGGCGTCTTAGTTTTTATTTCATTTTGCTTTGACCGCTCAAAATTGCAAGAGACACTTTCTAAAAGCAGCAGATGAGGCATGTGAAGTCTCTATATCAAGACCGCACACGCCTCAAAAACCGAGGCACAAGTAGCAATAGTGAAAAAGGATTAAGATGCTAATAAAACAGACAGAATGCAATTTCTGTTTTAAGCCTCATGAAAAATGCATAGCTCTGTACAGCCAATATGCAGAGGAAATGGCACACTGACATGGCGCATAGAAGAAGAGGAATCAGTTAATGCTCTGTTGACAGTCTCTTTGTAAAGTGTTTGTTTTCAACCCCTGACACAAGTGCCCAGCCTTTATGAACCTTCCAGGCAAAAGTTTCCTGAGGGGGGGGGTTTCCGAGGACAATTTCCAAGAAAAAAAGATACATTATATTTACAATGTATCCCTTTTCTTGAAAACTGTCCTCGGTTGAGATGTCTTCATGGTCCGGTGGTAAAAACAGTGTCAATAAGATGGACATTATATGGTAGACTATGGCCTATTTTGCACCTCCAGGGTATGCTTTTACTCCATTAGCTGGATCACTGCACATGTTTATAGAAATGCAATGTTGCTACAAACAATTCCGAAAATAACCGGGCAGTATTTGCTCGAGGCATTTACTCTGATTACATCAATGTTATGAAAAACACATTCTGTCTGAGCAATGGCATTAACAAAAGGTACTGAGGCTTGTTTTATAGATATGGTTTCACAGAGGCTAATCACTGATTACATTCGTGGTTTAATTTTTTTTTCTTCTACATTTCTGGGGGCAGGGGGTAGAAAATAAAGCAAGGTGAAGCCAAGTGGCGAGCTTACTGAAATGTTTATTTTAGATGTATTGCATGCTCCATAAGATTCTGTCACCTACTATATTTTTGATTGAATAAAGTCTGTGCTGCATTTTTCTGTACAGCACCTATCACGGTTTCAGAGAGACTATAGCCTATCTCAGCTGCCACAGGGTGAGAAGACAAGTCGCCACTCTGTCCCAGACATACAGACAACCATTCACTCTCAAGTTAGCGTAACCCAACTCCATGCGTGTTTTTGGACTGTAAAAGCCAGAGTATCCAAAGAGAACCCATGCAATCGGATTTGAACCCAGGACTTTCTTTTTAGACATGCTTTCAGAAGTTTGTAGCACATAGACAAATTCAAAGTGCAAGCTTTTATTATTTGCCCCATTGAAACCCATTTTAATACACTTTTTTATTTTTTTTACTTATGTGGATATATATGTGTATAGCATGTATTTAAGTATTTAGTAAGTTAGTTTAAATGTTTAGCAATAATTACCAAATGAAAAAATTACGTAAAGTTTATTTGGTTTTCCAAAAGAAACAGTTGTGATAACAGTAATTCAGGAACATTGTCACAGGCTGGGTCTCCGACCCAGCACTTTGAGCTTTCTTTGTATTGTTCTCATTTTTTGAGATGTTGTTAGTTTTGTGGTATTTCCTATTTGCCTTTAGTTTAGGCAGTTATTGTTCCTGGGTTTTCTGTTTGAGTTCTTGCATTATTCATCACGTATTTGGTATGTTAAGTTTGTATTGTCATGTCTAGTTTTAGTGTTTCCTGTTTTATTCTGACAGTGTCATGTGTTCTTTGGTCATTGTATTTAGTTTCACTCCTCCTGGTCCTGTCATTAGATTCATGTCAGTCAGCTGTTTCCTCATGTGTCGCCACTTCCCCTGATCACCTCATGTCTGTATTTAAGCCTTTTGTTTTCTTCATGCCATTGTCAGTTCGTCTGTTTATTCTCACCAGAGTCATAGTCATAGCCTGTTTATTTTTCCACCTCGGTCATAGTTATAGTTTTTGGTCTTAGTACCTTTAGTGTTTTGTTTCTTAGTGTTTTGTCAGTTCAGTGTTTTGTTTCTTAGTGTTTTGCCTGTTTGCTTTGGTCTCTTGGTTCATTTCCTGCCGTCATCGCAATAAAGGTTCACTTTTCTGTTAATCATTACTATTCCTCGTCATCATCTGCTTTTGGGTCCTGTTTCCGCACACATCGGCGCACCCCGCCATGACAAACATAGTTTCCCCATTCAAATTATAATGAATTTAAGTGGTTATAATCGATATTTAAGTCATAAAAATATAAAGGGCTATTTCTGAATCCCCATCTATCATCCTCTATATGCCTATATGTTGTCAATACATACAATGGCAGTAAGAAACACTTTTTTAATAGTTCAATATAGTATTAACATTACGTTTGCCTTCAGATCAATTCATTGACCTTGAAGGAGAGGTCAGAGGTGAAATGTGTGAGGTTTTTAAACCTTTATATGGTACTTTCCATATGTTGACAATACACACCACACTTGTAAGAATCCTAGTTTATAAATTATAAGGCTTTATGTCGATTTTCAACCAATAAATCATTAAGTTGACCTTAAAGACCTTTGTGCATTTGAGGCTAATTTTAATGGATTACTAACATGCGCCCACTCTACACCCCTGCAATGTTTTATCAGAATTCATTCTAAACTTTTTGAGCTATCATGTTTACAGATGCACATGTAATCATAGTGTTTACCATGGAAACTTCAATTTTGTCTGAACTAAGTAGTAATAAATACCAGGCCACCCTTTCCTTACTGTTTTTAAGTTATACCTGTAGTTTAGCCACTTGATGTTTTTAATCACCTATCTCTAACAACTGCATAGCAATTAAAATGTGTGTAGTTTTTTTCTACTACAAATTTACTACAAATTCCCTTAAATGAAGAATGTATAATTCTAAGACTTAACCCTGTGCAACTCTACAGATGACTTTTGTGTCTAGGGAGACTCTACGCTTTCTTAAACAAGTTGGAATCTTTCAGATGCGAACAATTCTAACCAAGTCGGTGCAACTTCCTTAATCCCAATGCTGTATTCTAAATGCATCACTGCAATCAAGCAGGACAAGCACAGAGAGTCCATGACAAGATCTTTGGCCTTTACTGGTCCTGTTTTTGTGCTATAATACAATCTAAAGCCTGTCTGAAATACTTCAAGTAAATCCTTCCCTCTCACATAGTTGATCTTGAAGAACTTTAGAAGTAAAACAAAGGCTGGAAATCTGTACATAACAGGCTAAAATGCCTGGTCAGTTAAAGGCTTTTCAATTAATGATTTTATTACTGCCACCTTAAAAACTTGTGGTACATAGTCTATTAATAATCGTTTTTCAATTGGCAGATTTTATTTGCTAGTTCAATGATAAGCCTTAATAGACATGTCTAATAGATATGTTGATGGTTTGGATTAAGTATTTATTGATTTTAGCTCAGAGTGATCAATAGGAGAGAAGCAATCAAAATAAAGATAGCATTTTCTAAAGTAGCTATAGTTAATGACACGTCTGTGACATTTGTGGGATGCCTTGGATTTTTTCCCCTTCTAGTAGTTAACATTTTCAATGTAAAAATGGCACCTTGTCTTTTACCTCTGTGCATCAGTAAAAAAGCAGCTTGTAAGCATTCACACAGGTGCTAAAATGTGAATGTTTTTCATTTGTATCCACATATGGCATTTTAATCATAGTCACACAAAGTGTGGTTTAATGAAGAGGCTTTAGGAGATGAAGGACTTCTTTAGAGTGTATGATTTCTTGAGATATTATTTTGCAAGGCTGCCAGATTCATAGACAACAACAGATGTGCTGTTTATACCGGGTACATAAAAACAGGATTTCTAACAATACAAGCCCTGCGAGTAGCTGTGAGTTTAGTCTTCTGGCTAATATTTGCTAATATTGATCAAACAGCTAAAGCTGATGGATCATTAATCATCAGTATTACAAGTATTTGTTTAAAATCTGGACACACTCCATGTCTGGGAAATGTTAACATATGTTAAAAAAGTGTTATAGAGCAAGAGGCAGGGTACACACCTGGAATCGCTAAAGGAGAGCAAGACGTGAGAAGACCATTTTAAAAAGGAAAATCTACTACTAGACTTTAATTTATTTCTGTTTAGTTTGTATACAAATGAATAATGAATCCCAAAACAAAACTCAAATGCTACCAGGCAAGACAAATCGTAAAAAGAAACTATGCATTTCCTGATAGTAGTCTTGATTCTGAAAGACAGCTATTCAATATTTGTGTTAAATGATGACAAACTTTAAGGGATTCTTTACAGTGGACATTTCAAATAACATACCTACGTGCATATACGCGCTTCCCTTCCTTGTTGCTGTCTCCTTCCTTTTTACGGCTCTTAATCCTATACTCAATTAAGGCATATTATGGGTTTGTAACTCTAACCACCAACGGTTTTATTTGCTTGTTTTCTTCCTGTTATAATAGTATTAGTAGCTCAAGCAGGAAGTAGCATGGCAGCAATAAAGAAACCTGTGCCCCACCATCTTTGTTTTGCTGATTCACTGTGTTGGAAAAAAAGCACTCCTTTGCATTCCACCAGCTTTGATTTAGCATCAAAGAGGATGGCTGATGTGTTTTTGTCTCTGCTCACTACACCCATCTGTCCCATCACCCTTAAAATAGAGAAGGAATGAGAGCTTGAATGAAAGAAATGGTGCAATTGATCCGTCTTTTATTCTAATGGGAGAACAGATCACAGTCAATTATGGGTCTTCTCATCTTGTTGTTTAAAACATGGCGGAGAGTGAATGGGGGGAGGTGGAATGAAGGAGAGCGGGTGTTTGGCAGGTCTGTTGAGAGATTTGCCACCCAATCTATGTATTCTTAGCTTATATTGATCCTGCGCTGCTCTATAATCAGTGGGTCGATGTCCTCCAAAGCATACTGAAATACAGCCAGCAAAACCATTAATAGTCAGGTTTTAATGTAAGTAACACCTGTATACCGAATACCTACCCCCCCCAAAGAAAAGATCTCATGTTGCTACATGGCTTTACAGTTTAAATAAAATCATCTTAAGGTTCAAGAGGCTAATGAGAAATGCCAGTAATCCACGTTGCTTGAAAAGGTAATTAAGCACTTTTTCTAAACAGTGACTGGTATGGTTAAAAAAATATTTTATATATACGTATACATACATATACATATACATACATATTAGGGGTGCAACGATACTCGTATCGATATTGAACCGTTCGATACAGTGCTTTCGGTTCGGTACGCATATGTATCGAACAATACAAAATTTGTAACTTTCCTTCTGACGATACTGTCTGTGTTGAGCGCTCAGTGAATCTGCGTTCGACTACTCCGCCTAGGCTGCACTGTCGAGCGCAGATCCACTGAGCGCTCAACACAGACAGCATCGTCAGAAGGAAGAGCGCAGGGCAAGCTAGCGAGACAGAAGTTAAGCTCTCCTTGCAACATGGCAAATTGAACCTCCCCCACCCTCATTCAGATCTGGCGTTTGAAATTATTTTGGTTTTCATGTGAGGTATGACCCTGAAGGTAAGCGCGTCATGGACTAAAGTAAAACAGTGTGTTGGATGTGCCACGCAATGCTCAATTACATGGGTGGGAACTAGTGTGTTAGCGCAGTTAGCTCGTTAACGTGTTGGCCGTCTAGCCCCACGCACGGGGCGATCAGGGGTAGCTCGTTAACGGAGATTTGCCGTGTTGTGGCGTTAACGTCATTTCAACGAGATTAACACTGACAGCACTAGTGGGAACACAACGAATATGACTGCGCGTTTACGCCGACATCATCCTAGTGCAAAGACAAGTGGAAGCAGACAAAAACAACAAGCATGCATGCTACAAACTTTACTCGAGTCATTTAGACAGCCGTTAGCACATGATTCTCCTTATGGGAACCTGATATGTTTAATATTGTGGCGAGCTCAGACAAGGAGGAGACGGAGGTGTCGTTTGGTCTTGCTTCCCGTGAGCTAGCCAGGGAGCACAGCCGTTTATTGACATCTGCAGAAGAACACTGCCGCTAGCTAACTGCTCAGCGCGGCAACAGCACAGCAACAACAACAACAACACACAGGGCGCCCTCTGACCCCGGAAGGACACACCGTCGCAGCGAGAGGGCGTCACCCGTCACTATGGCAACATGAACAAAACATAATTGTACAAACAGAACCCCGAACAGCCCTGACCCGCTACATAGCCCCCACCTAAAGGGTCAGTCGTCCCCGACGACCCCATTACCCCACACAAAGTCCTGCAAATGTCCAGGTGCCTTCTTTTGGCGCACCGGCCGGTCACGACCCGCGGGGGAAAAGTCACTCGGGTCAGAACATGGGGTGCCACCATCATCCCACTTCTGACACCAATGTGGCGAGCTTAGACAAGGAGGAGACGGAGGTATCGTTTGGTCTTGCTTCCCGTGAGCTAGCCAGGGAGCACAGCCGTTTATTGACATCTGCAGAAGAACACTGCCGCTAGCTAACTGCTCAGCGCGGCAACAGCACAGCAACAACAACAACACCACACAGGGCACCCTCTGACCCCGGAAGTTTCATTCTATATATTCAAGTTTCTTTCTATATATTCAAAAGATCATTCTATATATTCAAGTTTCATTCTATATTTTCAAGTTTCATTCTATATATTCAAAAGATCATTCTATATATTCAAGTTTCATTCTATATATTCAAAAGATTATTCTATATATTCAAGTTTCATTCTATATATTCAAAAGATCATTCTATATATTGAAGCTTCATTCTATATATTCAAAAGATCATTCTATATATTCAAGTTTCATTCTATATATTCAGACTTTGGTTGCAATATATATATATAATATTTTCCTAAAGGGCATTCCATAATATATATATATATATATATATATATATATAAAACAAAAACACCCAGCACGCCCCTGCGGGCGGTTTATCCTTCAAGCTCGGGTCCTTGAAGCTGCTATATATATATATATATATATATATATATATATATATATATATATATATATATATATATATATATATATATATATATATATATATATATATATATATATATATATATATATATATATAGCAGCTGGATAGCGTATTGGTTAGACTACACGCCTTTGGAACAGAGGATCGCAAGTTCGATTCCTGCCTGGGGTGTCTGTATCCAGTAAGGGTCCTAAGGCTAGACCCCCTATGCTAAGCAAGCCTACCGCAGACATGAGCGAGACAGATAAATATGAAGGCATGCCGGCTCGGACGTCGCCCGGATCAACAAGGTCCGCGTCAGGTGTTGAGGAACCAGGGCACCCTGACGAAAAGTGGGCTACTGGAACAAGAAGGCATCGGTGGGCAAGGGACGAAAACAGGGCGTTGTTGGAATGCTACTACGCAAGTAACCCCGGCGGAAGGGGCTACATGAATAGGATGAGGGACCTATGGATTCTTCGATACCCAACATCCACAATGACGGCGAAACAACTAGTAGCTCAGTGTTCCAACATTCGAAAGAAGGGACTGCTCTCACAGCTAGAGATTGACGAGGTACAACACAAATGCTACGGCAAGGAGGAGTCAGGACGCCAGGTCAGGGGGGAGATATCATCACCCCCACCCGAGATTGGGTACATAGCCCCAAGTGTGATAGGGGAAGGATCGTTGAGTGCGAGAGGAACTGACCTGAAAAATAGGATCATGGCCAAGCTTGAAACCTGGATCCCCCGTAGCCGGTTACCAAGATTACGTGAAGTACCTAAGATATCGGCTAAGATGAACAGGCACATGGGTCAATACATGAGCGGGACACAGAAAGGAATTGGCAAGAATACCAGAGGCGCAAAACACCAGCTACTGGTAGACAGAACAATCAGCCGAGACTGCAAGACCAGACTGACCAACCTGTGCACTGCCTGGATTGATTACAAGAAGGCCTATGACTCAATGCCCCACAGCTGGATACTGGAATGCCTAGAATTGTACAAGATCAATGGGACCCTAAGAGCCTTCATCAGGAACTCAATGGGGATGTGGCGTACAACACTAGAGGCCAACTCCAAGCCCATAGCACAAGTCACCATCAAGTGCGGGATCTACCAAGGAGATGCTCTGTCCCCACTGCTGTTCTGCATAGGCCTGAACCCCCTCAGTGAGATCATTAACAAGACTGGCTACGGATACCGACTACGGAACGGAGCAGTTGTCAGCCACCTCCTGTACATGGATGACATCAAGCTGTATGCCAAGAGTGAACGAGACATCGATTCACTGATCCACACTACCAGGCTATACAGCAATGACATTGGAATGTCGTTCGGACTGGAGAAGTGTAGTCGGATGGTAACAAAGAGAGGGAAGGTAGTCAGAACTGAGGGGATTGAACTACCAGAAGGAAACATTGCAGACATAGAGGACAGTTACAAGTACTTGGGGATCCCGCAGGCGAATGGGAACCATGAAGAGGCCGCTAGAAAAGCTGCAACCACCAAGTACCTGCAGAGGGTCAGGCAAGTCCTGAGGAGTCAGCTGAATGGTAAGAACAAGATCCGGGCCATCAACACGTACGCCCTGCCCGTGATCAGGTACCCTGCTGGGGTAATAGGCTGGCCAAAGGAGGAGATAGAAGCCACTGACATAAAGACAAGAAAGCTCCTTACCATGCATGGAGGGTTTCACCCCAAGTCCAGCACCCTGAGGCTGTACGCTAAGCGGAAGGAAGGGGGCCGGGGACTGGTGAGTGTCAGCACCACAGTCCAGGATGAGACAACGAACATCCAAGAATACATTGGGAAGATGGCCCCAACTGACCGAGTGCTCAGTGAATACCTCAGGCAGCAGAAACCCAAGAAAGAGGAGGAAGAGGACGAACCATCATGGAAGGACAGAGCCCTGCACGGTATGTACCACCGGCAGATAGAGGAGGTGGCTGATATCCAGAAATCCTACCAGTGGCTGGACAAAGCTGGACTGAAAGACAGCACAGAGGCACTAATCATGGCAGCACAAGAACAAGCTCTGAGCACAAGATCCATAGAGGCTGGGGTCTATCACACCAGGCAAGACCCCAGGTGCAGGCTGTGTAAAGATGCCCCAGAGACAATCCAGCACATAACAGCAGGGTGCAAGATGCTAGCAGGCAAGGCATACATGGAACACCATAACCAAGTGGCCGGCATAGTGTACAGGAACATCTGTGCCGAGTATAACCTGGAAGTCCCGAGGTCAAAATGGGAGATGCCCCCAAGGGTGGTGGAGAATGACCGAGCTAAGATCCTGTGGGACTTCCAGATACAGACGGACAAAATGGTGGTGGCTAACCAACCGGACATAGTGGTGGTAGACAAACAGAAGAAGACGGCCGTAGTGATCGATGTAGCGGTTCCGAATGACAGCAATATCAGGAAGAAGGAACACGAGAAGCTGGAGAAATACCAAGGGCTCAGAGAAGAGCTCGAGAGGATGTGGAGGGTGAAGGTAACGGTGGTCCCCGTGGTAATCGGAGCACTAGGTGCGGTGACTCCCAAGATAGGCGAGTTGCTCCAGCAGATCCCGGGAACAACATCGGAGATCTCTGTCCAGAAGAGCGCAGTCCTGGGAACAGCTAAGATACTGCGCAGGACCCTCAAGCTCCCAGGCCTCTGGTAGAGGACCCGAGCTTGAAGGATAAACCGCCCGCAGGGGCGTGCTGGGTGTTTTTTTATATATATATATATATATATATATATATATATACACACATATATACATATAAAACTGGGTCTTATATATAAGACCCAGTATAGTAAAGCTTGTGTACTTTTGAAATGAATTACAATCAACACAAGTAATTAGAGGCTTAAGTTGTCAAAATGAGAGTTGCACACCTGCAGCGACAACTCATTAAACGGTAAATAAATAAACGATTGATTTATTTAACTGGTGAAACATTGTGTAATAATCTTATTTTGCATTACTGCAATTTTCCACAGCAGTGGTCATTAATTGAATTAATTGAATCATAATGTGTATGCAGTAATAAGAACAAAAGTATTGCGCTCTACTTCACTAAGCACGGAGTAGGCATATCAGAGGAGGGGGTGGGGGAACCAGGCAGGCAAGTCGAGCTACACGGCATCACACCATACACACAAAACATACCCCACTCTTCTGCTCACATCATATACCAAGCACACCCTCTGAATTTAAGCAGAATCTTTTTCCCCCTCTGACATGTCAGTGGCACTGTTGCCTTGCTTTGCTGCCTCCTGTTTCAATCAATCCACCGCCCCAGCATACACCTGTAGGCTCTGGTGGATATTTACTTATCACTCCCCTGGTTTTCTGTGTAGTATATTTGTGAGCTTGGAGCCTAGATGCAGAACTCTAAATGTTTTCTGCTGCTGATATGAATCAATCATTTTAAATGGGAGCTGCCTGACTGCATTGATTGTGTGGAATCTTACTGGGAGATTTGGCCCAAATTAGTTTGTACACATAAAATTAATCATTAAATAAAGTGGATCATATTTTGCATACTTCCCTAGTTAAGATTTAATGCTCTGAGATACAGTAGACAACATTACAGGCTACATGAGAAAAACGGAAAACTGTTGAATACAATAAACTAGTATACAGTATAAGCCGGTGCTGACTGACATACCCTTACAAACCTAACTTGTTTTTCTTTTTACGGATGGAATCCTGTTAAGCCTTTTTACACACTAATGCAATAATTGATTGATTTTTCTATTCAGCTGGTCACAGTGGTTCCACATATACAGCACTCTGGGAATTATCACATAGATGTTGACTGAGGAAGAGACACCAGAATCAAAAGTTGCTTTTTACTGATGCTGTTCCTCTGAGACAAGCTGTAACTGTGGACACACCTGTGAGTCAAACTTTGCAAGACAGACAGATACAAGAGTTTGTGTGTGAATGAAAAGAAAACCAGTTCAATCAATAGACATTATATACTGTATACTCATAGGCTACCTGTTTCCCTGCACAACACAAATCTGATCAGCCAATCAGATGCTGGCAGCTCAGCATATTTAGCCATACGGACATGATGTCAAGATGTCCTGCTGATCTTCAAACGAGCATGAGAATATGGAAGAAATGTGATTTGAGTGACTTTGAACATGGCGGGGTTGTTTGCCCTTTAGTGCAAACTGAGCATCATTAAATGCCACATGCATGAGTATTGTTACTGTGTCCATCCTTTTATGAACACAGTGTACCGATCTTCTGATGGCTGTTTCCAACAGGATAATGCACCATGTCACAAAGCAACAACCTGAAACTAACAAGGTGTGCCTAATAAAATGTCCAATTTCCTGAAGTCTACACATCTATATGCCTGTGAAGGTTCTCAGTCATCCATGTCATCGTAGTCAAAGGAGCTTGCAAAGAAAAGCGTCTGGACTTCTTTAAGTTGCTTGAAGACGTTTCACCTCTCATCCGAGAAGCTTCTTCAGTTCTAAGGTCAAATGGTGGGAAGTCCCAGATTTAAACCTAGTGGGAGTATCCCCCCGCAGAGGGACAAAAGGACCCCCTGATGATCCTCTAATCGCCTGAGCCAAGGTGTGAAACTGGGTGTGGGTCCCAATCAGCCAGGGTTTCGGGTGAGCTCATTGTGAAACCTGGCCCCACCTAATCATGCGAATTCCTGAGATCAGATGGCCAAGGATGTGAGTGGGCGTTAAGGCATCTGGATTATAGATGGCAGAGAGTTGGTGTCGTAAACCACCGCCTCTGTTCAAAGATGGTCGCTCACAGTGGACATAGATGGCTTCTTTCACTCCTCTTTCAAACCATCTGTCCTCTCTGTCCAAAATGTGAACATTGGCATCCTCGAAAGAGTGTCCTTTATCCTTAAGATGCAGATGGACAGCTGAGTCTTGTCCTGTGGAGGTGGCTCTTCTATGTTGTGCCATGCGCTTGTGAAGTGGCTGTTTGGTCTCTCCGATGTAGAGCTCTGGGCATTCCTCGCTGCACTGTACAGCATACACCACATTGTTAAGTCTGTGTTTTGGAGTTTTGTCTTTCGGGTGAACCAGTTTTTGTCTGAGCGTGTTGCTGGGTCTGAAATGCACCGGGATGTCATGCTTGGAGAATCATCTCCAACTCAGCCGCAGCTTCATCTGTGACTAGCGGAACTTTCAAACAGCCGGTCTCTGCATTAAATGGGTCGACGAGGAACGTAATCTGTGGCCTTTTCAATTGTAGATCATGGAACCGGGTCACAAAGCGTTCGTGCAAGTTTTCAATCAGCGTTGCATATCTGGCTCTTTGCTTACTCAGGGCAGCGCTGGCGACTTGCCCGCTGGCTTTTAGCAGAGTGGAAAAATGCGTTAAATCTCCCTTTTGAATATGTGTCTTGAACAGCTTCAGTTTGTTGACAAACACAAAAAACACACTTTGCACCAGGTCAGGCAGCATTTTTAACTTACCCTGCAGGGTCAGGTTCAGTCTGTCCAAGTGACACAGCATGTCGACCAAAAAGGCCAGATCCATAATCCACTTGAGGTCCGAGAGCTCGGGATAGTCCTTGTCCTTCTCTTCCATAAACAGTTTCACGGCATCCAAAAGCTCAAAGAAGCGAGAGAGTACCTGGCCTTTTGACAGCCACCTCACAGTGCAGTGCAGCGGCAGGTCACCTGGAAGCCCTTGGTCCAGCTCAGCGATGAGATTCTTGAATTGCCTGTGGTTAAGCGCATGTGTGCGGATATAGTTGACGATTTCCATCACAGGCTTCATGACGTTACCTAAATTCAATGATTTAGACACGAGTTGCTCCATGTGGATGATGCAGTGGAAATTCCAAAAGTCAGGAATAGTTTGGTCAGCTTTGCACAGCCCACAAGCCCGTTCACAGATCCCATCATGGCTGGTGCTCCATCCATGGCTATTGCATTTAATTTCGTTATGGGCAGATTTGCTTTTTCAAATGCAGCCATCGCGGTTTCTTTCACATCTATGCCACGGGTTCAATATCCAGGAGTTTTTCTTTGATCACACAATCGTTTGACACAGACCGTGCAAATATTGCCAACTGAGGCTTGTCTTGTATAACACAACTCTCATCCAATGCCACATCAAAATACTCACATGCTTGAAGGTCAGAGTGTAACTGTGATTCAATAGCCGTGTTAATGTCCGATATTCTGTGTTCAACAGTGTGGCGGGACAGTTGGACGTCTGATACCATGCGTTTTAATTTGTCGTTTTCAGGAGACAAGATTTCAACAACGTCACTGAGGCATTTTTTAACGAACTCCCCTTCACTGTATGGCTTTTTAGCCCGTGCAAAGTTCCAAGCCAGCTGATAGGATGCGAGCGTTATGGTCTCTGACCGCTTGGTATATTTTTGGAAAAATTGTATCTGCTTTTCTGCATGACTTTTCAAAGTGGCCAACTCGTGCTTGCGAAGTTCAGTCCCTTTTGGAAATTCCTGGTCGATGTTAGCATGGAGTGAGCTGAAGTGGCGCTGAAGATTTGAAGCTTTGAAATGCGCTAATGACGTCTGATATATAAGGCAGAATGGCTTGCCATTGCGTTCAACAAAAAAATAGAAACTCTCTGTTAAAAATGTCCTGTGTTCATCTTCATATTGTCTTTTTGCTGTGCATTTTTTCCTGCCATTTTAAGGGCCAACTTGCTCCTACTGGGAAACTTTGCGGTATTTTCATCTCACACACATGCGCATTTGATGAAAATACCGTATTGAACTCAAGTGATGCAAACGTGCACATTTTAAAACAACAACACAAAAAAAAAAAACACAAAACACAAACACAAACTTTGATATGAACGTAAGAGCCGCATGAAACCAGGCAAAGAGCCGCACGCGGCTCGAGAGCTGCCGGTTGGCCACCCCTGGTATAAAGTATAAAGACACCTTTTTGGTTAATTGTTGAAATTCTTCAAGATGAAACATACGATGGACCCAACAACATGCAGACATTATGAGGTTGGCGAAGGATTCATTAGCTTTGCTAATGATTTCTATTTTTCCTTTTTTTATGCTTTTAACTTTCCCTCACACAACTTCTAACTGAACTCTAGTGGTCATAAAAGATTAAAGTGTCCGCAATAGCCTGTCTTTCTTTCACACTAGTTATAACTCTTGGACTACCTGCTTCCCATTCGTCCCTTATATAATCCTTAGTCCCTTAATTACTTAATCCCACATAATCCTTTCATGGCGAGAAAGGCATTTCTTTCTGTGTTAATTCATGAAGCTGAAAAAGTGAACTGAAAAAGTAATGCTCTTTTCACAATACCTCTTGAAAGCAGCCTGTCCTTCGAGCCTAGAGTTTAGCCTGCTATTGTCCCAGCTGCCGTAGTCAGAGTTTTATAAGAGACAGATACAGAGGCCAAAATAGCAGCACAGCGGTGAATGGCTAGTGTGAAGGGATTAATCAGAAAAAGACAGTTTAATAATTTCTAAACTAGAAAAGTGGGGTGCAGCTGTGTTTTCTAGCAAGCATTGAACTTCTCTTATGCAAATAAATAAATATATATATATATAAATAAATGGTGGCTCCACCGCCATAAGAGGTGAAACAAAGCAATACACACCAGAGTGGAAAGAGAGAGCGAGAGATGCAACAATGAAGCGGGAGAATAATGGGAGTGTGGAGAGAAGATTCTTGTGCTTGTAGAAATATCCAGAGTGGTCTTTTTTTGACAGTGGGTTAAGAGGCTATTGCTAAGCCACAGACATATTTATTTTTTCATTCACTCTCCTTCCATTGTTGTCCTAGCGGGACAGATGGAGTGGAGTCTTTTGGAGTCCAATCCAGTTCTGTCGTCCTTTTCCTCTTTCATGCAGCTGTTTGTCATCTTACTGACAGTTGCCTGCCACACAATGTGCCGAACCTCTAACAACACTAAAGCTAATCCAATAGTGCATTTCATTTCTATTTTCACTGCAGCTAGATGCAAGGGAACCTTACATAGCAGAGATGTGGCGAGAAAGTCCTTATCCTTCTCAGCGCGGCTTAGCTCGTGCTTGAGAGATGATGTGGCTTCAGTCGCTGCCTTCTACCCTCCGTCTTTTCCCAGTTTAAAATGTGATCACTCTTGAAGAAAGCAGCCTCTTTCTGCTCTGCAGGAGGTGGAACAAACATCACCCATTTAAAGAGTCTTAGTTGAGGACTGGATTTTTTTTTCTTTTATGGAGACAGCGCGTGGCAGAGGAAGCATGTGTGTGCTGTTGTGGAAAGAGGTGGGCACCATAATTGGATCTGAGGTGTGGTCAAACAGTTTTACAAATAGGCAGGTTTTAACAAAAAGTTTGTAACACCAACAAATGACTATGTGAACGATTTCACAAAGATCTGCGTATTTTTCACTGAGGCCGTTTTGTTTTTTTATTTTAAAATCCAATTTGTATATATTCAAATATTCAAATCAAATGTTCCTGAAACGAGCAAGCGTGGGGGGGATGAAAGCCTGCAGAAAACCATGAACTTCAACAGAAAGAAAAAAGACCTGGATTTAGTCATGTTACGAATAAATCACCTTAAATGTCATTTGTAATGGTTGTATACTGTATAACAGAACATTTTGGCAGGACGAGCAACACAAATCTCCCCCCACCGTTCTCATGTTTAGGGTAGGTTAGGCAAGGTTAAATTGCATATCCCCCAGATATCCACACTAACTCTTCTTATTTAATGATGCGGAGGAGGATGGCTTACTTTACAGAAGTGCTAGTTTGGCTCTGTCAGGTGTATTTTCACACTAAATTTTAGGAGGAAGGTCACATATAAGAATGTGTTATTATTATTTTCTGGAAGACGTTGCACAGGACAGGAGGAAATCTGACTGCGGACTGATCTCAAGGAGCCGGACTTTTGTTGTAATGTTTTAAATGAGTAGACGTTCCCCTTTTTCAAGGTCTTACAAAGTTTTTCTTCGGATATTGTGTCCTTTTTTAAAGCCCTTTTACACTGACCAGTGAATCATTCAAGTATTAAGTAAAAGGTCCTAACTCAAAGGATGAACCTGTTAATGATATGCGATACTGCAAATTTTTGTATTGATTGAATACCAAGTATTGAAGGCCAGTATTACCAATACAAATACTAATAGTTTTAACTTATAAAGTCAATTTATGTAGCAGAGGGAAGTGTCATGATTTCTGAGATGAATCATTATCAATTTTCTGAATTCTAATCACAGTTTATTGACCACTGAATCACTGTGATTTTTACTTTCCATAGGAATCAGTTAACACCATAAAACAAGCCTTTCAGCCTTTTCTGTATTTGAAACTGGGATTTTTTTTGGAGATGTGGAATGTAAATGTGTCTGTCGCTAAAGCACTTTGGACCAACTTCAGTTGTTTAAATGGGCTGTGTATGTAATAATGAAACAGACCTGACAGTCAACACAAAAAGGTTATTATATTCAAACATTTTTCATAGCTCATGTTTAATTTCCAATAAAATAATGTATGAATTGTACCACATTTCAGTGGGCAGAATATATTATCTGAATGTCTGAATATAGTCTAAAGATAATTGGTCTGCTAATGTAGCAAGTATGACGACCAATAACACTTTAACATTAACTAATGCTGAAGCTCCAACATCAGTCATGATTGAAGCTTTACTTTCACCAATATATAGGCTACCTGGTTATTCTTTGCCTCTCTGAAAGACTGTGACAGCAGGCTCTGGGTCCGTCTGAGGGATTTACTTCCTCCTCTCTTCAATTCTTTCAGTGCTTGTTCTCTTTTTAGTGGTCCTTTATGTCTTTATATAAGTCGGTGGTGTTGCCACAGTAGTGAATTTCCTTCCAACACACATTGCAGTTTGCAGTTATTTAATGTAATGGTGTAAAGTGCTTCAACACGATGCTTGCATTCAAAGAAGAACTTTGAACATCCTTCAAGAAGCCTGGAGAACTATTCATTAAGACTACTGTGAAGAAAAGTGTGACTGTTTATCTTTTAGAACTGTTCCTTCTTAAGTCAGTAAAATAAAGACTTGCTTTTATTCTGTTAATGTTGTGAATCTTTGAGTAAAGAAGGGAAAGTACAGTTCCTTCTGATTAAAAGGGTTGTATGAGACTATCTAAATACTTCTAAATACTACTGATTTATGTTTCCTGCTTACTTGTAAGGCCAATAGAAATAGAAAATAATGGCCTCTGAATTATTGTGGGGCTAAGTAAAATTTTGATAAGCTTGATTAAAACATACAATGTAATTTTCATCTACTATATGCAAATGAATATTAAATGCAAATCCTAGTTGATATAATTAAAGGAAAAGGTTAATTTTAGCATTGCTCAGTAGAATTTGTCCACTGGAACCAGTTGTAAATGCCAAATAGCCAATGTACAACTAGCCAATGTACTCTAGTATTGGGTACTGTGGATTTATTGGCCCACGTGGCACCACAGTTTGTTTCCATGGCAGAAGGATGTGGTTCTTGCCTTATGTGTGTCATGTGAGTATCTGTAACTCACAACTGAATTGATTTAAAGGTTGCAGAGGCCTGAAGCCTACCCTTGCTGCAATAGTTTAAGAGGTGGGGGACAGCCGGACAGGTCGCCAGTCTGTAAAGAGCGTTAGTTTGAAGCTGAAATTCTTAATGTGTATAATAACCCAAGTTAAGGAAGGGACGGAGAAGGTGCCAGTGTTGTGAAAAACTATGAACTGGAAATGACAATCCACATATTCTCAGGTTGCTTTTGTGTTTTACACCAGTGTGTGCGCGACAACAAGTGTACATGATCCATCTGCACACGAGGCCTCTCGTTCTCCATCGCTGTGTATTTGTGGAGGAAGGTGAACGAGCCCCACCCACAGTGAAAGTCAGGAGCATCGAAGCAGTGGAACAAGAAATTACAGCAGAATGACTTCCGTCTTATAAAACTGAAGCTTTCTACACAGCAGACACGATTCCTCTCTTGGTTAGTAGTTATTTTAGTGCATTCTCGGGTCTGTCTTTTCATCCTCCATTTCTCTTTACTGTTCTTGAATGTTGCGATGGAGCATCTCCCAGCTGTTAACTGTTATGTTACCTGCACTTTTGATTAAAGCCGCAAGTAAGAGGGATCGCATTTAATAGAGGTCCATTCTCCCTGCACTCATCATTGCTCCCAGTGGTCGTTGATAAATCAATATGCAGGACATTTTTACTGGTATAGCACCCAGCTCTGTCTACAAAGTTATGAATATAAATATACATTTGTCTTTACGTGTGCTTTTGCATTAAATTTGAAATATAAAAGTTGTATAACTTACAGCTCAAAGCTCACATTACTTTGCATGTATGTATGATTTATGTCATTTCAAGTGACTTTATGGCTTTGAGTATTTAAGGTCCAGCTAAAAATAAAAATAATAATAATAACAGTAATAATAACTCTCTCAGAATTACAGAAATAACTTACAAATTCAATGTTTTGTCATCCCAGGATGCCAGGACGTAAATTACTGCCTGTCAGAAAACACTGGCAATGGCAATATTAGACTCGGAGAGGTAACGGTCCTCTTCTAAAAAGGGAACAAGGTCCACATTTGGTAGCTGGAGGGCTGTTGGTGAAATAAGTCACCAGTTAGTCAGCCAAGAGCCATTGATTTGTGTCCAGTTTGGGAGCATTGTGCTTTCCCCTTTCCGTTTCACTTGCTTTTTGCTTTGGTTTTCACTCACTGGTCTTATTAAGCACAAAACAAAAACAAAAAGAGACCTACTTGGTTACAATTAGGACAAGATTGTGGTTTGTGGTGAAATGCTCCATTTAACAACATTATCCCTGCAAATTAAATAACGACACTAACCCAGTATGTTAAATTTGACGCCACAGGGTCTTTCATATTTGTAACATGCACGTCACCAGTGCCAAAATCCAGTGTGTATCAGTGTGTGTTTGTAAGTTGGCAGTGGCTTTAGAAAAAACAAAAAACAGCTGCATATGAGTCCCCGGAAATGTTTTGCTTGAAATTTCTTTGGTTAATTTATAGGATCCACTGCTTGCCCACTGCATACTTTCTTTCCACTATTTTCAACCACACACACACATATGTTTCTTTCATATGTTCATAAATAGTATTAGTAATGTATGAAGCATATGGTTCCTTCAGTCTTGTAGGATCTCTATGTCCTAATTAGACAGCTTAATTTATTTTGACATGATTACTTTTGTCTATTTAGAACATACAGTAATTATCAAGGCTTTCTGGTGGTCGATACTTAATAATAAAGGAATTCACCCAATGTTTTCCAACTTAAGTTGCAATATAGGAAACTTGTGAACAGATGCATGTATGAATGCATACTCATAGCACCATCAAAGAAAAAGGAGTGGCTGCATAAAGTACTTTATTTTCTCATTTTTAGATACGGTTCACCGTGCCCACCCCTCCCAGACTCGCCCACAAGAGACTTCCATTAATTCAGCACAACCCTCTCAAGGCTTCATCAATGTTAATCAGAGCTAAACATAACATGCTCGAAGGCATGCATATACATGCATGGCTACGGGATGTTTGTTTGTGTGAAAGTGTGTGCAGTCGAGAGGCTTTGATAAAATCAGTGCTCGAAGGGGGGGCAAGAACATTACATGCACTTATAAACTTTACGTCAAGTTATGCGGTGCTGTTAACACTGTTATCACGCGAGCAGCTGTTACATCCAGAGAAGCCTGCTGCTACTGCTTATTCTCACATTTAGATATATTCATTTCCTCTAAGAAAATTAATATGAGCCGAAGCTAGCACCCATTGTGGATTATCATCAATGTAATGTATCAAATATTTTTTTTCATGTTATAGCTACATGAATATTTGCTATTTATGATAAATATGTATTTTTGAATGCATTTTGGATTTTTATTTTTTTTTAAGTTTTTTTCTTTCACTTTTCTACAGTTTATGATTATATTAAGTAAAGAAAACAGCTTTGAAAATCAGTGGCAATGGGTCTGATGGAGCGATAGATTCCAGTTTTTAAATTGTGATTCAAATAGCCATAAATACATACAGAGGAGAGGCATAAGTGAGTGTCTACAGCCTCCTTAAAAGCATTGAGGCTCTGTCATGGTTTGGGTCTACAGTTGAGCAACTGGTGTTGGATATCACGTCAAAATTGATTAACTTATTTACACAGAGAAGTATAGATATTGATCCAGCATGGAATGCTATCTGATTGGCAAAAGTGACATTTTAGCATAACAATCATCCGAAACACACTGCCAATGCAATAACAGCATATCTGGAGAACACACAATGAAACACTATCAGTCATGAATACATGTATACATGTCACCCAACAAAATGCATCCTCACCTGCAACACCAAGCTTTGGTCAAAGTTGTAGGCACTGGGCCGACCTTCCAGTGTGGAGAAAGCCACGTTTCCTCCAGTGAGGGGCGAGATATCGCTGAACTCGTCTGTACATAAAGCAGTCCTTTCATCATCCCCTGGGCGAATGTAACCTTTAGCGTCTCTCTCGTAGGTCTTTCGACAAGAAGCGCTGTAATACTGGTAAGGTAACCAGGGCCCATCGTTTTCTGTACGCTTGTAGATGGCAAAGCTCTCTGGTCGACTGGTGTAGAATTTCAGTCGTATGTAGGTTATCTCAAAGGATTTCCCTGTGAAAAACAAATAAAATATGAATTAAAAGGTCTAAATGAGTACAGACAATTTCAGATTTAATTTGTGAAAAAGAAAAAAGCAATCACTGAAACTAATAGCTCGAACACAATTGAGGAGATGCAACCAGATTTTTCATTTGACTTGCTGTTGAGGATTTAGCAAATCTGCTCGTCTTGTGCTGTATTTGTTGCATCGTAAATGAAGAAATACAAAGTGTTGGTTCAAAATACATCAACTAGATCAGCGGTCCCCAACCTTTTTTGCACCACAGCCCGGTTTAATGTCAGACAATATTTTCACGGACAGGCCTTTAAGGTGTCGCAGAAAAATACAACAAAATAAAATGATTCAACCCAGACAAAAACAAAAATAATAATAAACATGAATTCACTGTCTAATTGTGTAACTTTACTCCCGAAAAGGCCCTTTAATGCTCTCTGGTTGCTATGGTAACATATAAATATTTCTTTCAAAATAAGACACACAACTACAACACGGGAGAAGACCAAGGGAAACTGAGTTAACGATAAAAACCCTGAAAGCCATAAATTTTACACCCGAGTCTCAACTCTCGCACCTCGGTACCAAACAACTCACAGACTGGTACCGGTCCATGGCCCGGGGGCTGGGTACCGCTGACCTAGATACATTTGTGATGGTATGAGAGGAAGAGGTTATAAAAGGATGCCACTAACAGTTGCCCACCGGTTTGCATGCCAGAGTCAGGAGGGGATATTTTTCTTTACAGCACTTCCTGTTTAGACAACTGCAGTAGGGAGGTCAGTGATTAATGCTATAGCTCTTGTCCTAATATAGAAAGCTGACATCTTCTTCCTGAATCAATGCTTCTTTTTGATTGAGGGGTGTTATTACCCCCACTGTTTACTCATTGTTGACAGTTCAAACAATAACCTTGGAGCCATATCGTGGGGGATTAACTGGGTAGACACAAAATGAAGTCATATTGAGACCAGAATGAGAAGAAGCATGTAGAAACTCTCTTAACAGTCTTCTTCAGTGCACTCTGGGGTATTTTTTCTACATCATTAGATACTAAGTCTCAATCGCTCTGCACATTCGTGGAGGGGTGCTATCCGCTGGTACAGCCGTAATGACATCTGTTGCTATTTTTCTGCCAAGTCAGAGCTAGGCATCTTTGTCTCTTGTCTCTGCAGAAATCTCTAATGGTATCATTCCTTTGGGATCTCTAAGATCATTTAGCTTTCATTTACTCACTGCGTGAGGTGAGCTCCGCCCTGCTGGGACTCAGGCAAGAGACATAAAAGATGCACAATATGAAGCAATTGTTGGATATCCCCTGTGATGAAATGTAGACTAATTGCAAATGATATTTGTATGTTTTTATGCTTAATGTTTAATGATTCATGATCCATATTCACTCAGGAGTGCATTAAAATATTCATTAGTTTATGTGGGCACAGCAAAGGGATTTTTTAGTTGTTGAACTTAATTTAGCAAAGTAACATATAACAAAAGAATACCTGTACACTGTGTACAATGGTGAAATGCATCCAAATAAGTAGCATTCTTACACTTCAGGAATGTAAAATGAACATCTAATCCTTTTTATGAATAATGTACAATTATATTTTACTCTCACGAAAAACTCTAAAAGTTATACAATATTAAGTGGTCAAAGAAGTGTATTAAAAATCATACTCCCTGAAAGTAGTGTTGTAGATATGTACTACTTGTAACTTAATACCAAGAGGGACGCTATTGAGCACTGAGCACGGCCGGTAAAACAGCTTTCTTTGACTTTACAGAGCAGATCTAGAATCATGTGCATTAAAGATCCAGCCTAAGCTTTCAGTGTTTTCTCCAGATACACAAACGCACCGCTGATATTTTGGCAATGTTTATTGAGAATAAGCGTCGTATGCTGGAGAAGTTCAATGTCTGACTTGTTCTGACTCATCCATGTCAACTTGACACAGCTACTCTCATCTGCCCAGACTAAACCCAACACAAGCACTGTAGACTGTTTACATTCTGTTTAATCTCCGAGCGGAGATTTTTGAAATCAACAATCAAATATGGGAGTGGATTTGTCCTCTGATCACGCTATATCTCAGAGTTTGAGACCAATTCTTACACTGTGACAGGATTACGTGTCCTATGTGAGCCGATGCTCAGGCTGTGAAGGCGTCCCACCGAATGAGGCAGACTTTTATCGTTGTTTTACATCAGAAACAGGATGTTGCTTTTCTTTCACTGCGCTGAATGAGAACCAGCTGCAGACATCAGTGGGTGCTGTTAGAATGTGTGTGTGTGTGTGTGTGTGTGTGTGTGTGTGTGTGTGTGTGTGTGTATGTTTGTTTGTGTGGCTCATCCAGTCTTTGTGGGAAAAAACCTGACCCCAATTCCTTACCAGCAAACTGCCTGGCATTTTTTTTTCTTTTCCACCCCTTCTTCCTCATTATGTTTTGTTTACTCCCCTTGAAGCAGCCCGACTCCCCCTTTCCTCTTAACTCTTCCACAGACCCGCTCTGACCTGGCTGCAGTGTGTGTCCCTGCGTACCACTGCTGTGTTTATCATCGCTGCATTTGCCTGCGTTCCCTTCGGAGAGCGCTTGTTTTGTTTGGAGAGGCAAAGGGAAACAGTGATGTCTAAAGAACCCCCTGCCAACTACCCAGATGGATCACACAGTTTTCATGTGAACCAAAAGTATGCCACGCATACAAAATTTAGGGATATTCAGTTACATAAAAGTGTGTGATGTGAAAACTTAGACATCATTCACTTAGGAATGCGGTGTCAGGATGGAAGCATCAAAGCCGCCGGGTATAGGAAAACAAAGTTGGCAGATAGGGCAGTGGGAGCAAAGGTCAGTTCAGTCTCAGGGAGACAGACTTGTAGGTGCTGGAATAGTTAGAAGAATAACAAACTCTCCAATAACAAAGAAAATACCTTTGCAGCAGCTGGAGCACTGCCACCTTTTTCCAGAAAAAGAACTAGCCAGAAAATATAAACAACAAAGCCTCAAAGCACAGTCAGACATCTGCTTGCTATTGGAAATCAATACTCTCCATTTGATTGAGGTACTTCCTGTTTTCGGAGCACGTGATGTAACCGCTCATCTGTGCGCTGACATTTTCAACTTCTCTCATCATTTTTGTCCTTGTCTCTTTTTTCTTTGAAACACATCTTTCTGACAGGGAGGACTCATCTTCCCTCTACTGCATAGGTAGGGGAAGATTATTGGGGGATAAAGAAAATGTATGTGTGAACAAGTAAAAGCCTTCCCTGAATGCTATCAGCCCAAATAAACCCCTGCTACAAAGATACTATAGATACATGTTACAGACTATACACACTGAGAATATAGTTGGATAGATTTTACTCAAGTTCAGAAAAAAATCCATGCATTCCTCTTTTTACCAAGTGAACCAAAGCCCTCACTCCCAGGCAGGGTAGGGCAGGCAAGTGGACACTGGCAGTCACTTCTCCAATAAACTTGTAACCCCAAACTGAGAATGCAGTCAAGCTATCTCCATTATAAAATATTTGATCTGCTGCTCGACCTCTGTATTTATTCTATTTGTTTATTGATAATATAGATAGCCTTCCAGTAGCTGTACATTAAAGCAATACATTATAAAATAGTAGGGCACAAACCAGAAGGTGAGGGCTTAGGGAATGTTTTAATAAGGTATTGTGTCAGAGTGAACTAACTCTGTTATGTAAACATATTTCTGGGAATACGTCTCTCAAGGTTATTGAGAAGAATATTTAGAATATTTAAATCAAACATGAAAACTGATTTATTAACATTTGCAACAATCAAATTACATGTTTAACACAAAACAGAGCATGTCTACGAGAGGCCAAACGGAGTGCAACTTAAGAAAACACCAGCAATAAGAAAAACGCTGCAAAAGCACACAAAACAAAACGGAAATGGGAAAAACGACAACGGAAATAGGAAAAAAACACAAGGGAAGTGTTTCTGGGGAGACAATAACCCGACGGACCAGTTGCAGGAACCCCAAACATGGTAGGCATGATTTATCATGATTCATATAATACTGATGACATATTTTTAGGCTAAAAGTTAGGCTAATACGCTTTCATCTTTTTTTTCCTCACAAAACCGATAGAACCTCCAGTTCTTTTAAGTGTCTCCCAGTGCAATTCTTAGCATATTTTGGTTCCTGCAACTGGTCCGTCAGGTTATTGTCTCCCCAGAAACACTTCCCTTGTGCTTTTGAAAATCAGTTTCTGTTTTTCCTATTTCCTTTTTGTTTTTTCCTATTTCCGTTGTCGTTTTTCTTACTTCTGTTATGTTTTGTGTGCTTTAGCAGCGTTTTTCTTATTGCTTGTGTTTTCTTAAGTTGCAGTCCGTTTGGCCACTCAGGGCCACTGTACATGCAGTGTTGCCAACTTAGCGACTTTGTCACTATATTTAGTGAGTTTTCAGACCCCCTTAGCGACAAATCTGGCAACTTTTTCTGGTGTTATTGGAGACTTATTTATCTTTTGCATTGTTATTAATAAACAGAGAAATTAAAATCTACAAACCCAATGTCGGACATAACAGAAAAAAGCAAAAAGCACTTGCTTGTCATTTTGTTGGAACAAAAGAGGCATTTGAATAAATTCCACCATTTGCTTCTTTGAATGAAGTTTGTTTTATAAAAATAAAACCCAGAGGAGATTTCTTGCAATGCCATTCTACTGAAATTGGCAACAATGTAATTAGAGTGTTTTTGTGAGATAGTTCCCATTTAATTTGAGTGAACTGAGTGGAACTGCAAAAATAATCATTTACACCTGCTTTTAACCCCAAAATAGCACTTTTGTCAACATCAGCACATAATAAAAAAATCAACAAAGACGTGAAAAAAAACCAATTGTTTTTTTCCCTATTTTAGCATCTAAAAAGTATCAACTTTTCCTAAAGTTGACTTTGTGAAGTATGAGTTTCAGTTGCTAGGTATAGCTTAACTGGAATACAGACAGATCTCATTTTAGCATTCAGGACCATTGTCATTTTCAGGACTATTGTTAGCTGTGTAGGCTGATTTGTTGTGGGTGTGCTGTCTTGTTAACAACCTGCCTATGGCATAATATAGGAAGAAGACACTGCTGACTTCTCTTCATTTGGGAAAAAACAATTTTGTGTGTTTGGACTGTTTCTGTATTTTTTGCAGGCAGAATAAAGCCAAAAGAGGGGAGATCGGGAAATTTCTCTGTTCAGACTTTGAATCAAATGTGCTTAATATAATGCTCTGCATAAAAAGTAATTAAAATTACATCAGTGTTAAAATCGACGTTATAAGAAATAAGCTAAATATTTTTCCCGGGTATGTCAAATACATATATGAACCATCTTGGTGATAAGAGACCTTTAATTGCAGAAAGGCACACAAGCCCAGCTCAAAAAAATAAATGGAACGGGGAAAATAATTGCATAAAAAGATTTGTATTAATGCGTTTTAACAGTAATCGCCACATTTTAATTCAGTTATAGTGCCAAATGTGCTGTGCTGCTTATTTCAGCAGTTTTGCACAGCATGGTAATGGGATAATGATGTTAATGGCTGGAGTGAGAAATGTCAAATGTGTTCACAGTGCACAAAATGTGCGTCAGAGGCATTTTTTCAGGGGGAAAGAGGACACAAAGAAGGCAATTTAAAACAAAAACAAAACAAAAAAAAAATGATTTAACTTGTGTGTCTGATTTGCAGAAAAAGTCCCAGGTAATGCAAATAAATTTACCTTCCTGACAAATATCTATTGCCTTCCAAATATGATTCATGTAAATGCCTCGCTAACTTCCCGTGTCCCTCTTCTTGTTATTCTTATTATTATAAGCTACTTATTGCCTACAGTTTCTCTAAAAAACACATGATGGCTTCAGTTTCATTCATAGTCAGTTCTATATCTGCAAAACTGTGAATTTAACCTGTAGCAGAAGATTAATGCTAATTTGTAATGACACCATGTGAAAGTGTGGATGTCAAGTTTAAAAAAAAAAAGGTTAGATAACAGTCTGATTTGTTTTTAATGCTATCTATGAAGGCTCTGTGATGTGGTGCTATCAAAGTTTGATTCTGGGCCAAATCATATTCTTAAAATAAGTTGAGTGGCAGCCAGAATTGAATGGGTTCATACTCCATGACAGCATGTGGGCTAAATTAACGATACTGTGAGCCTGAAGACCGTTACTTGGTGCCTGTTTATGCATGTCAGATGCAACTGGTTATCTTCATGTAAAATCCCACCAAATTCTCAGACACGCTCTTGTGAAAGTGTCCTCACTGAAATACCAGAAGTCTAAGCTATGTCTGGGCCAAAGTGTTAACCTCAGAGTCAAGGCGGCCTAACAAAAATCATGTGTTCTGCAGCACATCTGTGTTGGATTAAAGATTTCTCCATCAAAGGCCTCACAATACACAGAATAATGCATGAAGATATGGGTGTCCAGAAACCTAAAAAGCTGATGGTATCAAATTTCAGTGTGCAAAAAAAAACAACCCTAACATGTACTGTATTTCTGTGAGATTCACACCAGACTGGAGTCTATCTGCAGTCTGTAGAGGCTCAGATCATCAAAACAACAAATGCAGTCCCGTATTATAAACATATTTATACACAACATTAGTATAACAGAGACTATAAGTGAACTCTAGACATAGCTATTAGACCAAAGTAACGTAAAGACAGATATTTAAATTAAGTGTTCAGGATGTGTGCTCTTACCGAGGTGAAGGGTGAGGTTCACGGAGTTGGGATATTGGATACGAAAGTACATGGACTGACTTTGCCACCATGTGGGCTCCTCATTCCGGTGGAAGTCTGTCAGGAGGCTGGTATTGTGGCTTAGGTATGGATCTGAGGCATCACAGATGTGGCATGAACGAGTTGACCCTGTCTGCATGCAGTAGTCCTCAGGTGGAGAACCACACACATTGGAAGCCACCACCGTGCGACTGAAGGCAATATTCTCAAACTTGGGCATACAGCTGCTTGGCACACCCTCCTCATCATAGCAGGAGTCCATAGCAGCCCAAACAAAAAGGTGTAAGTGCAGATGAAGGGAGAGCAGAAGGGCAAGGACAAGAGGTCTCACAGTAAATGATGTATCCATGTCTACAGCAGTTACATTTACACTCCACAATCAAACATCCACACTATGTTTTGACAAAGTGATCCATACACATGAAGACCCTGATTTGAGAAAACAATCCAAGAATAGGAAATAGGTCCAGCTCAAAAGTTTCTTTGTCTGTTCTTTGTGGTGTGCCTCTGTTAGATCTCCCACATATGTTCTCCCTCTGTGGAGTGGAAGTTTATGCAGGAACTTCTCACATCGGGAGCAGCATGAGGCAGAGGAGGGACAGGGGTGGGGGCTTGAGGATCAAACGGTTCATATAACTTCTCCACCTGCTGGTCGATAGACACATTACACCATGACCAGCTTTAGATTTTGAGTGGATATGAGTGAAAAAATATCATCTGAAAGGAAGACACATTCAACATCCATTTAAATATTGCAGCACCGAGGTTTTTCCACCACCGAGTAAAAAACGTAACTGGCAGTTGGCCCCACAGCGGGGCGTTGTGATAAATGCTGACTGTAGTGATTCACAGTGGAAGACTGAAGGTGCTGAAACTGTCTGGAAAATTTCAGCCGGCACGGGTCATCTTCATAAAAGGATGTTGCTCAGGGGAGTTCTGCGACCTAAAGGGGCAATTTATTTAAAAAAATGGAGAAGTGAAAGAGCTACACTGCTTTTTCTGCAGGATCCTCTCGAGACCCAGCTGTTATGAAGAGTGAAAAGTGGTTTGCGTATCTTTGTAATTCACGCTGACTGCTCAGGCTCCTATAAAACATCCATCAGCGTTTGATGTCACTTAACCAGCAACCTCGAGGCCGATAGCTGATAACTCAACAACTCTGTTGTCTTGTCCAAAGACAATCACATGAACCACAAGAGCTAAAATACAAAACTTTAGTCCTCACACCAGTGGGTGACGTCACCCACTCTTGCATACTGCAAAGCCTTGTATTAACAGTCTACATCCTATGAAGTTGCCTAGATAGCTATAAGAAGATAATGCGTGATATCTTTGCTCTTAACACTAACTTGAATCATCAATGTTCAATTTTCCGAAGGGATTGCAATTGAGGTACAACATAAGTACCCAGCAAAGAAATGTATGTTTTAGTTATTATTATTATTATTATTATTATTATTAGAAACCTACAGAGAAGGACGTGGTAGATTTTCATCACTTTCTTTGCTGTTACTAATTGGATCATTTGCTGAGGTTTGTACATACTTGACCTGTGGGAAGATCTGTGAGAACCTGTAAAAAGGTTGTAGAATAGCCAAGGCCAGAGATGACCCACACAGACACTTGAGAGGCATACTCATCTCCAAGATCGCAATGTGCAGATTTCAAGCAGGTGTTGTTGGTGAGTCAGACATAAACATGTGACTAGTGTGTTTCCACTGTATGGCTGATATTGCTCTCAAACCTCTACAGACACCTATGTGTAAACTGTGATTCCAGTCAGTGGCTGTACTCAAACTATCTAACCAACTGTTCTGCTCCATTACTCAGTTTTGTCTAACCTAGATTTCTATATGTATGCAGTTTTAGTTTATGTACAGAATAGAATAGATACATCGGACATAGACCAGTTAGTGGACATCAACAGGAGATTTCATTGCATTGATTCACCATCAAACTAACAACATAGATAAATCTAAATCTAAAGTCATAAAATCTAAAAATGCATCTGAGATATAAACATGAAAGAATAGAACTCAGGTGTCTATATGCTATGTCTGGCAAATGAAAAACTGTACAGGATCTTCAAAATAAATTTAGCAGCAAAACACAACTCTACATCACCATTTCAGGCATGCTGTGCTGCCCTAAATATACAGCCATTTATAACAGTCAATGAGCAGGTACAGAAATGTGTATATATGGAGAAAGAGGAGAAGAGGAATGGTTGCTGCGGGTTATAGAGTTAGTTTTATGAATGCAATTAAATTATTATTTGTAATTTCAGTTTAAATATATATCTTATACAATACAAACTGTATATGCTATAGTACACAGTACATAAAACTATCACGGATACAAAAATGTCATGGATGGTTCCATTATGGCAACATTTTTCGATTTTATTTTCAAGAGAAGCTGTCAATGTGCGTGAAAATTTCAAAATAAACTCTGCGGGATCCTCAGGTTTATTTAAATGCTCAGAATGATGCTCTACAGGCTGTCATCTCGCTAACCGGAGCCTCAAATGGGAATGGCCAAGACCCACGACTGACAAGTGCAACAAGTGTTTGTGGAGAGACGCAACCAAATAATGCATAATGGCATATCCTCTGCTCTAATCCTCTTTCTGTCAATGACTTTACTAATTCTGAATTCCATTTGAAGTGTGGAACAATCATCTGGAAGCCGGTGAAGGATTAAAGTGACACGACTGTGACACGACTGTTAAAATCATGAAAGGATAAATGTTGACATGGGAGTCTTTGAAATCAAGAAGAAGATGGATAAAAAGACAACAAAAGGAAAGTGCCATTAGCATGAAACAGAGCGAGACAGGTAGCGTCTACAGATGTGCTTAGATTCTGTACATTTACGGTCCCTGTGGAATTTATGGCAATGTTTTCCCCCATGTCGTTGTGATTGCCTTGATTTATCGAGGCTCTGTTAGTACCCAGGCGAGGACGTTGTAAAAGGGACCGCATCAATTTGCAGTGAAATCCTTGGCAAGAAAGTAAGCCCGGCTTCAAATCTGCTCGAATTCACGTGGATCAGCCATGTAATGAAGAAACTAGCACCTCTGCACACAGACAATAAATTCATCGAGGCACAGTAGTTCACCGTCACTGATGAGTATGAGAAAAGACAACTTTTTCAGGGGATACAAGTATATCTAAATTAACTTACAATATGCACCGAGAGGAGTGTTTGAACCAAACAAGAAAGGCAGATGTGTGAAACTGTTGTGCTACAGCAGAAACCCATACGGTAGCGCAGGGATACAAATGAGTTTGCCTGTGTAGTTCTGTTGAATCTGGATGATACTCCACATTCATTTGCAGAGAACAATCTTTTTCCTTTACCACATTTGGCATGCTTGAGAATGAAAGTCTTTTAAAACAATCAGCCAACCGAGTCTTATTCTTGACTTCAAAATTGTGGCGACAATTTCAGATGGCTGAACAAACTCAGCGTGTGGCCTGCGCAAACTTGGCATAAAGTCTGCAAAGCACCTGAGGGAATACTATTGCCTGGGACCCCCTGCTGCTTTGTAACCATTCAGACAAGTCTACCTCAAGCTTTCCTGTGACACGGAGGGGAAAAAAAAAGAAAAGACAGACCGCGCTTGCAGCATACGGTATTCTACTTGTCAAAATCACTCAGCTGAGTTCATTCAAACAATTTCAATTTGAAAGTTCCACGTCAATTACAAGCGGGAGGATGCAAATACAGGCATGTACATTGTGTACACAGCCTTTATGACTTTCTTTTTCTCTGTGTCAGTGTGACAGCTGCATCACCAAGGAACTGCCTTAGAAAACACTCTCTTGTCACTTCCATTCCGGGTCCCGAAAAGCCAGATATCACAAAGATATGATGTAAGCTGACACATCTGGATGGCTTGGATAAGTTTTAGCTGTCATCTGTCATATCAGAGTCCCTTTGAATCCATGGCTAAGCTGCTGATTGGACAAAACGTTTGAATGTCATCAGATAGGCGACGCCCTTTCTGAGAGTGAATTTGGACAGACTGTGAATTTCAAACAGAATATGTATTAAATGACATTATTGCCAATCTGTTCAAACAACTGACAGATTTTCTTCTCATCTTTTTTTGCCGTCTCTGCTTTAACTCCTTCTGTTTTTGCCAGTGCTTTCCCTCATCCCATGTAATACAGTACTTCAAACTCCACTTTGCCCTCCTACATTATCTACTCCTCCTATTCTCTGTGCATCATTCTCACCTCCCCCTCTCTCAGTGCCACAGATCCTTTAGCCCCCACCTGCCACCCACCTCTTTCATGCTGCAGATTGGTGCAGCTGGCTGTCATGATGTGAGGCTTGCTGCACCGACACTAGCAGGTATGGCCTCCTTTTTATGATGACACAATGTTGTAGTGATGAGTTACGCTTTCAAACAGTGATTTGATGTCACAGCTGTCAGCGCTTCACTTAGCAATGCAGGAGCTGGCTGCCATATCCCCGCAGGGAATGTGTTATCTGAAAAACTAATGAGCGCTGCACATCATCACAAAAAATTTCCTGACATTACACGCGTTTAAGAATGTCCTTTCCCAGCCTGACAAAAATATATTACCTTTGCGGTATGCATAACAGGGCTGTTTATATGGCATGAAGTTTGGTTAACAATACTGTGACCCAAACAGATAAATGTGGGAAGTTGAACTTAATGTATTGTTTTGCAATTTTTACCATATTTTTTTTCAACATGATTAATTATCTTTCCTGTGGCACAGGAATACAAACAGTCGCAGCAACATAAACTGTCTCATCTGTGCAATGTGCTGCGTGCAACTATAACATTTAACATTTGGCAACTTAGCTTGTAACACAAAGGCGGAAACCCTGCATAGGGAAAAGCAGGAGTACCTGGAGAGAATCCACACAAACACGGGGGGAACATGCAAACTCCACACACACAGGCCCCGGTAAGGTGGTGGAGTTGAACTCAGGACCTTCTTGCTGCAAGGCAACAATGCTAACCACCAATAATAAATTAAATTTCAATATTGGCATTGCCATTAAGTTTAGGCACAGTGAGCCATATTGTTACGACAACATGGAGATGAAAAGTGTAGGTCATGGAGTTGGTCTAATGATGTGACACTCAGCTGACAGCTACCAGCTAGACTGTGCTGGCATAATGTAACTCGATGTGGCAACACCCCTGAATCTAATAGGTTGGTTAGTACATATTAATTTTAAAGATATTAACTGCTTGGTTGGTGCCTCATGGCATTGCTTCCCGTCATGGCATGGGAGTATTTGCTTATTAATAAAACACATCCTACAGCCTGCACATGAAAGTCAGAATTTATGAGTTCCCAGTTGAAATTTCAACTGGAATGTCCCCTTTAGTCAGAATTCTAACTCTGAAAATTGGAATAGCCCCATCAAACCTTACTTAACAATCCAAGATAGTGGCACTTCAAGTAACTACTAGTAAAACTGTAACTTGCAATTCATACTACATAGTACATGCAGTGTTGTCTTGAAGTTACAGAAATGCTCTTCGTGTTAGACTGGTACAGCGCAGACATGGCCTGTGTGAAGGCACATCAAATGTAGCAGACTTTAATTTATACTTAAGGTGATGGAGTGGATTTCATTCAGTCTTCAAAATAATTTCAATTGATAAGTTGTGAAAAAAATATTCCACAGAGTGAATAATCATAGACCGTTTCATTTAACGGCCTGTAAACATGTTTATGTCTGTTTTAAATTTGGAAGTCTGCGGGGACCAGAGATGGACAGTAACGCGTTACTGTAATCCGATTACCTTTTTCAAGTAACGAGTAGAGTAAGGGATTATTATTGCAAAAACGGTAATTAGATTACTGTTACTTTCCCGTAGGAACGCTGCGTTACTGCGTTACTAAAACCATGATTTTTTTGCAAGAATGTCTCATGACAGTGAGGTAAGCCAGTGCAACATCTGTGACAACAGCTGTGTGCAGATCAACAATGGATAATATATCGAATGCGGCATGCAGCGTTTAAAGCGTGGAAGTACTGACCTTACTTTGAGTTTGATTCCACAAAAAGGGACAAAAACATTAGCGTCCATTGTGGTGGGAAGAAAACTTCTTTTTACAGCGAAAAAAACCCCCTAAACTTCCAAGCAAGCACCGAGTGCGCTACCACGTAATGGGAAATTCACAGAGAAACTCGCGGATTCTTCCACTGACCGCTGCGGCACACCTGCACCAGGGTAAACCTCCGCCTACCCCACTCCTGCTTTACAGGTGAAAATAGAGCAACAGGACCGCTAGTCTTTGATTTTATTTATTTTCTGCTGTGTTTTACTTGCATCTATTTGAAAGACTGAGTGTAAACACAAAAAATATTTTATTTTATGTGCTGGAATGTGCAGAAAAAAGGTTTAAATGTTAAACAAATGTCTTCCAGTCAGAGAATGTTGCATATTGTGGCGAGCTCAGAAGAGGAGACGGAGATGTCGTTTGGTCTTTCTTCCGTGAGCTAGCCAGGGAGCACAGCCGTTTATTAACAATTCCAGAAAACACTGCCGCTAGCTAATGCTCAGCGCGGCCACAGCACAGCGAAAAAAACAACAACAACACAGGGCGCCCTCTGACCCTGGAAGGACACACCGTCGCAGCGAGAGGGCGTCACCTGTCACTATGGCAACATAAACAAAACATCACTGTACAAACAGAACCCCGAACAGCCCCGACCCGCTACATAGCCCCCACCTAAGGGGTCAGTCGTCCCCGACCCATTACCCCACACAAAGTCCTGCAAATGTTCAGGTGCCTTCTTTTGGCGCACCGGCCGGTCACGACCGGCGGGGGAAAAGTCACTTGGGTCAGAACATGGGGTGCCACCATCATCCCCTGCTCCGGCGTCTGCTCCGGCGTCTGCTGGAGCGAGCGGTCGGTACAGTGAGAGCCTGTCCCGGTGCAACACCACCACACGCCCCGGGCCCGGCATGCGGATACGGTACACCACGTCTGTTAGCCGCTCCACAACCTCTGCCGGCCCTTGCCAGTGACTGCAGAGTTTGGGGGACACTCCTCTCTTGCGAACCGGGCACTACACCCAAACCTTGTCGCCAGGCATGAAAACCCCCCCTCGGCACTTGGTGTCGTAGGCTCTTTTCTGTCGTACTCCGGCGCTGGCCTGGGCCTGGCGGGTGTAGTCATGAACCACCTGCAGCCGCTCCCTGAGCCTCCTGTAGTAGTCCATCTCTGGCCCACCATCAATCTCCGGCTCGGGGGGGGACCCGAACACCAGATCCACAGGCGTCCGGAGCTCCCATCCAAACATCAGAGCGGCAGGTGTGCACTGGCTGGACTCCTGCACCGCAGTCCGATACGACCAAAGGACCAGGGGCAGATGTCGGTCCCAATCTCGCTGGTGTTGGCTGGTGAGAATGGCGAGCTGGGTGGCCAGCGTGTGGTTGAAGCGCTCAACCAAGCCATCGCTTTGTGGGTGGAGCGGTGTGGTTCTCGTTTTCTCCACCCCCAGTCACCGGCAGATCTCCCCAAAGACCTTCGATTCAAAGTTACGCCCCTGGTCACTGTGGAGCTCAGCCGGGACCCCAAAACGGGTGAACATCTCCTCCACCAGCTTCTCAGCCGTCGTCGTTGCGCTCTGGTCCGGCACCGCGTAGGCCTCTGGCCACTTCGTGAAATAGTCCATAGCCACCAACACATACCGGTTCCCTGACTCTGTGACGGGGAAAGGCCCCAGGACGTCCACTCCCACTCTTTCCATTGGGGCCCCCACCAGGTACTGCTGAAGGGGGGCAGTGTAGCGTTGAGTTGGGCCCTTCTGTGCTGTGCAGGTGTCACAGCAGTGCACATGAAGTTCCACATCCCGTCGACAGCCAGGCCAGTAGAACCGTCCCCTGAGGCGGCGGAGAGTTTTGGCGTTCCCATAGTGTCCTGCCCCCACCAAGCCGTGGACCAGCTCAAGCACCTGCGACCGCAGCGACCGAGGCACCAACAGCTGCAGGAGATCTCTGCCCTGACCGGGGGCCCGCCATCTCCGGTACAGGCCATCGTGGGTCTCCAGATTGTTGTGCTGGGAGTAGTAGGCCTTCACTTCGGGCTCCTGTCCCGACACCCCCGTCCAGGCGGGGCGTTGCGCCGCCTCCAGCCAGGCCCCCACTTGAACCAACGTCGCGTCGGCCTCCTGCTCCCGCTTCAGCTGCTGCGTTGTCAATGGGAGCCACCCCCTTCCGCCGGCTGTGGCCTGAGCACTAGCCACCCCCAGCACCTCCTGGGCCCGCTCTTCCTGTCGCAGACAGTAGCGGCACTCGACGGCTACGCAGGGCCGTCTGGAGAGGGCATCAGCGTTGTCATGCTGTCGACCTGGCCGATGCTGGATCTCGAAGTCATAGCCCTGAAGGACCTCCAGCCAGCGGGCCACCTGCCCTTCTGCGTGTTTGAAGTTCAGGAGCCAAGTCAGAGATGCATGGTCAGTGCGCAGGAGGAACCGGCAGCCGTGCAGATATGGCTGGAAGTGCCGCGCCGCTAGCACTATGGCCAGCAGCTCCCGCCGGGTCACGCAGTAGTTCCTCTCGGCTCGCCCCAAGGCACGACTGAAGTACGCCACCACCCGTTCTCCAGCCTCGTCCTGCTGGGAAAGGACCGCCCCGACCCCTACATTGCTAGCATCAGTGTCCACAATGAAAGGTTGCCGGGCGTCGGGGTAGGCCAGGACTGGGGCTCTGGTGAGGGCCTCCTTCAGCTGTGCAAAAGCCGCAGCACAGGCATCCCCCCAGCCAAACAGCTGTCCTTTGTCAGTCAGGCGGTGGAGGGGGCTGGCCATTGTCGCAAACCCTTTGATGAACCAACGGTAGTAGGAGGCTAGGCCCAGGAAGCTCGGCAGTTCTTGGACGTTCGAGGGAGTCGGCCAGTCCCGGACCACAGCCACTTTCGCGGGGTCAGTGGCGACACCTCGAGCGCTGATCACATGGCCCAAGAACGTGGTCTCTCTCGCCAACAGCCGGCATTTTGCAGGGTTGAGCCACAGCCCCGCTCGTCGGATGGCACTCAAGACCTCGCTCAGGTGAGACAGTGCACTGTCGAAGTCGCCACCATGCACCAACAGGTCATCCAGGTACACAACGCAGCGGCTACGAGGGATATCCACGAGCACCCTCTCCATCAACCTCTCAAACGTCGCTGGCGCATTGCAAAGACCAAATGGCATGACCCTGAACTGCCACAGCCCCTGTCCAATGGTGAATGCAGTCTTAGGCCTTGCGTCGGGGCTAGCTCCACCTGCCAGTAACCGCTGCGTAGGTCGAGGGAGCTGAATCAACTGGAGCCGGTAACGTAATCTAGGGCCTCGTCGATCTGCGGCAGCGGGTACGAGTCCTTCTTGGTGACTGCATTGAGGCGGCGAAAATCCACGCAGAACCTCGGGCTGCCATCCTTCTTCCCCACCAGAACCATGGGTGCCACCCATGGGCTATTGGACGGCTCAATCACCCCAGCCACAACCATCTCACGGATCTTCTCCTCCGCTACCTGCCGTTTTGAGAGGGGCAGCCGGTGTGGGCGCAGACGGATAGGCTGAGCAGAGCCGGTGTCGATGGTGTGCTGGACCAGACTCGTCTGCCTACAGTCTTTCTCACTGGCGGCAAAGATGTCCACATTCTCGTCCAGGAGGCACCTCAACCGCTGGCGCTGGTCGACGTTGAGGCCTACGCAACTGCGCTGCCAAAGGTCATCGACAGCCTCGATGGTGTCGGTCGAAGGAGGTTTGTCGGGCTGAAAGGCTGAGGCTGAGGCGAGTGGAGATCTGGCGACTGGGGGTGGAGATGACCCAGAGCCACCGGCATCCGAAATCTGCTGAGCAGCAGCTGCCTGACGCCTGTCTCGTCTGGTCCCCGCTCCCTGCTTTTGGCCGCGATGGAGGGCAAAAGTCTCTGCGCCAAGAGTGACAGCTAGCTTTGCGGTGCCGACGCAGACCCCCCAGCGGCTCAGCAGATCCAGGCCAATGATGCACTGGTCTTGAATGTCGGCGAGCCAGAAGTCGTGCACCAGCTCTAGATCCTTCACTCGGATCCGCAACGGTTTCTTCCCCCACATAACAGTTTTCTCCCCCGTCACTGTCATCAGCTGGGTGTCCGTGGGCAACCAACCCTTCACCAGTGGCCCAGATGTTTCAGGGAGCACGCCAGGTCGTAGCAGGGAAATGGTAGACCCCGTGTCCACCAGGGCCTGGCACGGCTGGTCCTCAACACAGCAGCTCAGGTAGAGTCCTTTGAGGTGCCCAACTCGGCCCACCACCGTGCATCGTCCTTGGAGGGGGGCAGGAAGCTGGAGCGGTGGTCCCCTTGCTACACCGCTCCCTCCTCGTTTCCCTGAGGCTGCGTAGTTCTGGTCTTCGGGGCTGGTGCTGGGCAGTCACGCGCCATGTGGCCAGGCTCATCGCACCGGTATACAGCGGTCGGTCGGTCGACGAGGACGCCTCCGGGGCACCGAGGGTTGCAGCTGGGAAATCTCAGCGACCTCCCCGTCGCAGTCTGCGGCTCTGATTTGGGGGTAGTTTGGGGGGGGGGCGCCTGCTGGTTAGGTCGCAAGGTGAGCACCGGCTCGGCCCTTTCAGCCTCAAGGAGCGCCTCACGGAGGGTCTGAGGCATGGCCAGGTGGACGTGTTGGCGTAGTCGCTCTGGGAAAAGTCCTTGCAGAAAAGCATGCAGGCTAAGCTCCTCACGGGCTGCTGCTGGGAACTCCGGGTAGCCACGACGAGCATACAGCAACACGTCTGCTGCGAAGGTGCCCAGGTTCTCCCCTGGTCGACGGCTCCGGTTGGTCAGCTGCTCTCTGCTCTGATCAGTGGAGTGCCACTGCCCGAATCGCCTCTCGAGTGCCGCGGTGAGGGCCTGGAGCTCATGCTGCTCTGCCGGGGCTAGGTCGAGGAGTATCTGCAGTGCATCTCCCTCTAATGCTAGCGCTAGGTGTTTAGCAGTCTCCTCTTCGCCCCAGCCACTATGTCTGGCGGCCAGCCGCACTTGTGAGAGGTAGGGCTCTAGCGAAGTTAGCCTGTTGTATTTCGGTACCTTAACTGGCGTGGTAGGCATAACTGCTCGCGGTTGGGGGCTCGGCGTGTGGGTCGACAGAGGTAGCCCATGAAGCATTGCCCTAGCATCTGTCGCGACGGGCCGCCGCCGCGGTGCGCTCGCGCCATCCGGACACGTCGGGGGACTTACATGGCCGCTCACATCCTCTCTCTTCAATCGCCAGTTTCCCAGGTGGGGAATGTTCTCCTCGACAGCTTGCTCCAGCCTCTGAATGTCTCTCTCCATTACGGCGAGGGTGAGCTATCCCACTTCTGACACCAATGTGGCGAGCTCAGAAAAGAAGGAGACGGAGGTGTCGTTTGGTCTTGCTTCCGTGAGCTAGCCAGGGAGCACAGCCGTTTATTAACAATTCCAGAAAACACTGCCGCTAGCTAATGCTCAGCGCGGCCACAGCACAGCGAAAAAAAACAACAACTACACAGGGCGCCCTCTGACCCCGGAAGGACACACCGTCACAGCGAGAGGGCGTCACCTGTCACTATGGCAACATAAACAAAACATCACTGTACAAACAGAACCCCGAACAGCCCCGACCCGCTACAATATAATTAAATTTTTTAAAAGATTAAAACTAATAAAACAAGTTTTAAAAAGGGACTTTTTCATTTGATTACATATTTTATGATCGATTATGTAGAAAAAGTGGAATTGGGCTGAAAAATCTATTGCCTTATCACCTATTCAGGTTGTAAATTGTGTTTTTAAAAAGTAACTAAGTAACTAAGTAATTAATTACTTTTGAAAATAAGTAATCAGTAAAGTAGCGGGATTACTTTTTTGGGGGAAGAAATCAGTAATTAGTTACTGATTACTTTTTTCAAGTAACTTGACCAACACTGGTGGGGACTAACTTGCCAGAGTCAACTTATAGTAACTATTCAAGGACTTGCCGTTTGTGGCACTTAAGTCTTGGCGTTATGTTTCACTTGTGCAGCATGCTGCCTGTTCACACTTGTGGTTCTTAGAAATCTGTTGAGATTTAAATGTCAGAATTTCCACAAACCGATAACACAAAATCAGGAAATAAGTCATGATTTGGAAAATGTCTTCTAGTTGATTCATGGAGGGGTGGGATGAGTTGTTAAACACTGCAATAATTTTCAGACAGTCTTTAATGAGAAGCATTTGTAGTGCTGCACTCAGTTGTTCACATGAAAAGTGACAGAAAGAGACCTGCAGGGAGAAGTTCAAACCCTGGCTCCTTTTCACGTCTGCACAGGTGGCCATTCACAATGTGAAGCCGAACTGTCAGATCCTGACAGTGGAGGGTTGAGGGGTTTCTAAAGCTGTTCAACCATCTGACAAGCAGTTGTGATGGAGCATAAATTTTCACATTAATACACCAATACAAATGGGATTTTGACATGTGAAAGAAGGTAAAACATGGGTGTAAATAATAAAATGAACGGTGAATGTTTCGTGGCTGATGTTGTTTCCAGGTTGTGATATTGCTAATGGTGCTTAATGCTGGCAAAGCTGGCTGTTGGTGAGAAGGTGACAAACAGGAAGGTCATTAATAATGGGATATTAATAATACATGTTAGTAAAAGTACTGTTAAAATAATATTAATAATTATCTCTGTCTTTAAGTCCACTGGTTTTATTGACTCTATATTGTCATTACTCTCTCATGTGGTTCAAAAAACAAAGACTCAACATAAATATACCATAAATACAAAAATAATATTTAAACACAATTTATCTGGTTAACATCGTCTCTCTAAGTAGTGTTGATCAACTTTGTTGTGTACTTTAGGGGCAATTTGTCGACTTCAAAGTCTTATATAACGTTTATTTGGCTTTACAGCATGGGGACACAGGGCAGAACAAGGAGAAAGGATTTTGAAATTGTGCTCCAAAATTGCTATAAACTTTAATAAGCTCTGTAAGCCTTATAATATGACACTTTGGAACAGTGTTGCTGCTGACGGGAGGACATTTTTCTGTGATTTAAGGGGCCCAGAGCTAAATAGAGGCCGTGTAACAAACCAAGGATTGTAGATCTTTATTGTGTATGAGCTGTTGTTAAGCTGTTGTCAGAGGCCACGAATTTACACCTCTGTACCTGTTACTGCATTCCTCTGAGATTCCCTCTGTTATTGTAATATCGAAAGCAAGGAAGGCCACATTTTCTTATCTGGCTGTCCACCCGTCTTCTTGAAACCAACAGCTTTTTATTCAGAACAACCCTGGCTTTAGTAATTAGTTGACTGTTGATTAAAAGGGGTTTTGGAGAGAAAGAAGAGATCTGGCAATTACCCAGCATATTAATCCCCTTCAATGGCTTCATTAGAATGCTCCACGCACCCTGGCTTCAAGTTTTACATTTAAATTTGACTCTTAAATTTTTACACTCCAATTTGCACTTTTAATTTGCTCCTCCCATAATTGGACAGAGCTGTTTTGTGCTTGAGTTGCTTTGTAAGTGGAACCAATGTTCTGCCCTCCCATTTTCCTCACTGACTATGGGGCCCTAAAGGTTTGGAAAAGAAGAAGAGGCCAATAAGTTCTGTTTTTTTCACGTTTTTAGCTTTATTCACTCCCTCACTTCCACTGCACTGCAGGTGTAAACAGTAGCCCCTCGTGAAATGATTAAGGGAGACAAGGTGATGCGGCGCATTTGCTTCACATACTTGCTGCACGTATTACGCTACATGTACTTGAAATAATTTGTGCTTGATATGACTTTTTGTGATTCGAAATATGCGGAAACTTAGTTCTGCAGTGAGGATAATGGCAAATTTTGTACCCCTGCACAAGGGAACAATAGAATGCAGTTTATATGGAGGAGGGGAACTTTAAAATAGATATTAGCTGTACTTATATTAGGCATTGTATGTAGAATATATAGCATAGATGCACAATCAATCAAATTCTGATCGGGATCATGTTTTTGAGCATGATAAATGAACATTTACTGAGCGATAATAAAATGTGCTCTGCCAAAAGACAGCAAAGCAAAACGCAAATGAAGCGCTCCCTAAATCACCGCCCAAACACGTGTCTGCTCTGTTCCCTGGACTGCACAGCTTGAAGTTTCCTGGACTAGTCCGAACGAATATCACTATGTTAAAAGACAGATGAAAACACAAATCAAATGTCTGGCACACCAGAAGGTGTAGCGTTTGTCCCTCAAAGGAGATGATCATCCGTTTCTTGGAAATGACTCAGCTTTAACACCAGTGACGGTAACCAAGAATAAATTGTGTGCAAAGAGTACTGCATACAGCAAAGAGTTTTGTCTGGGCTGCAAAGCAATACAACTGGCTGAAAAAACACCACAATCTTCAACATAATGAACGTGTGAATAAAGGCCAATAAAAAAACAAAACAATGCAGTGGTTGCTAACATGAATCATCCACAAATCAGCTTGTCTATAAAAAACAAGACTGTACAGCGTGCCTTTGTATATATCCAGCTCACAAAGCTGCGCTCAAATCACAGAAGCAATCAAAAAAGATATGTGTGAGGAACAAAGGCCGACATACAGGACAAAAGATATCTTATCTCCTTGAGCAGTTATTTCAAGTTGGAAAACATGTGCCGTGTGCAAAACCTTGAGTACAGAATGGAGTGAAAGTCTTTATATTTCACTTCAAGGAAATGCACTTAGGCGAGGTGAATAAAAACCTTTTTTTTTTTTTGTCTGCAAGGAAGTTCAAATCAACAGGAATAAAGAATAATGTCATGCAAGTGTTCTCAATTATTTCACTTTGTGCTGAGTTTGGGTATCTTTTAAAAAAAATAATTCTGTATATATTACTCTACTGAATTTACAGATGTGCAAATGTGAAAGCAGTTTAGAGTTTCAGTAACAGTGCAATGAAATTTCTTGTCACTAAAATCAATGAATAAATGTGACAAATAATCGACCAAAATGATTGTGATAATAGTGATTTTTAGCACCCTTGCTACTGTATCAACAAAAATAAAACAGCATGCTGTGTGTAAAGAGGAAAGGAAGAGTTATCTTCATGCAGTAAGCTTTCAGATACCAGGCAATCTTTTTTTTTTTTGGTGAGAGTGTGTCGTGCATAGGTCAAACACCTATTTTTTACCACAGAGAGCAAATTCCAACATCCATTCAAGAGTTTGTTTGTAGCATTTCCGATGAAACAAAAGATCACTGGCTCACTGACCTGTGAGGCTAAAAGGGACAAAAGCTAAAAGTTACACGGTCTTTTGGTTTTTGCCCGCAGCCACTCGATTTCAAAAATGCAAAGTGGGGCACAAGGTGCAGTTTAGGGCAAGGAATTTCTCTAGGAATGTCTAATGACTCAGTGGGGACTTCCTGCGACTTCTGTTTTCTTACATTTCTCATTGTTTATAAATGGAAATCCAGCCACCCATCCCATCAGTCACTTGGGTGCTGAAGCCTGTTGTTATTTATTTTTAACATTTTTTTAAAAAGTTATTTTATGGATTTATATCTTATTATCAATTGATTCAATATCATTTCAAGATTGCATTTCACCTTTCCTCTTCACGTTGTTTATCTGCATGCAGCTAAAGCCTGCTCAAATATGATTGATCAGCATGACTGCAAATACAAGCAGAAAGCTTCAAGTGTAAATTAATGCCTTGAGTATTATATTGTGTCTGCAGAAGGGCCAACTATTTCTCACGTTATCTCCTTTGTTTGGATGAATGAAAGGCTAGAGCTAGAAGTATTTTGTCTTGTGTTGGAAATAATAGACTTGATTCCAACTAATATAACGCTTCCTCAATATACCTTCTTACTCGGAGGTTACTCCATCATTGAAATAACAAGTTTGCTTGTGTCACTTTTATTGATGTGTGCATGCCTGCATGCATAGAATGATAGAGGTGTAAATAGTGAGACCACCTTGTTATAATAAATCCAATATATTTTGACTTCTTGATGAAACTGACAGCATATGCACAACGATTTCCCAAGAGACGGAACAAAAACGTGAAACCTATTATCATCCAGTCCCGTACCTTAACTAATGGGGTGTGTATGTGGTGACGGATAAACAAGATTCATTCATGCTTAAACAGATCCAGGGCTGTTTTGAAGTGTTTCACTTGGATATTTTTAAAAGTGCCATTACTTTTGTCTCTCTTTCTTATAATCATGCTCATCATTCATTTTTACATTATGCAAGGTTCTTGTTTCAGCTTCTAACTACCCACATGCTGTATTTATACACACACTTAGAAACACACATGCAGGCAGAGAGAGCAGGCCATTAATTTAATGGCTATTCCACCTTAGATGAATGGAAAAGGGGAATGTGTGTGCTTATGTTCAGTCTTTGCAAATCTGACCTCTGTGCTATGTGACTGTAGCCCGCCCACACATGCATCTACGCACACACACACACACACCACTGCACACGTCTTACCTTCCATGTTTTTGCCCATTTTCTCCTTTCTCCTTCTCTTATTACAATATATCTCCATACCACAAATCCATGTAACCAAGCATGAATGCGTACACACACACACACACACACACACACACACACACACACACACACACACACACACACACACACACACACACACACACACACACAAAGTTATACAACAGACTGCACCTTAAGGCCAACAGTTACTGCATAATGGAGTTAGTGATACATCCATTGGCTGCTCTGCTCATTTAAAAGTCAAGGGAGGAGACGGAAGAGTTTGGGAGGAGATGGGGTTACTGAAAGGCCAGAGACTATAGAGCAAAAACTGCAACACAAGGGGATAGGAAGAGACAGTCCTATCTCAAGAAATGACACCACGGTTTTTTTTTTTTTTTTTTTTAAAGTAAAGCGGCCTCTAGAGGCTGTGTTAAGAAAAAAAAAAAACTGTCACATATTGTCGTTGCCTTTAGATGGGTAAAAATTCAGCAGCCCAGTAGTAAAAAACAACAACAAAATTTTACATGTGCTTGCTGTTGTAAAAATTGTATTTTAAGCCAAACTATAATCTTTGCATAACCCTCACCATGTACCTCGCCATAGTAAAGTGTTTGTGTCATCACACTCTACCTGCATCTTAAAGGTTTTTCTTTCATGGTAAATTCTTATGTTATTTCAGGAAAGCTTACATGGCTTGCAGGTGCATTCGAAAGCATTAATCCATGGAATCACTTTAAGGGGGAGAATGCATGTGTAAACAAGGCCAGTGAGGTGCACTGAATAATGTGAAGACTTTCCTGGGTCTATCCAGGCCAAAGTTGTTTTTCAGTATTTTATTTTTAGCACCGCTGCTGTTATTATGACACAAAATGCAGAAAATGAGGGGAGAAACTATATTTCGATACTGGCTTTATTCAAATGGCCGACCTTCCAGTTAGACTGTATGAGCTTTCAGCCTAAATAGTGTAGTGGACTGGAGCTCAGAGGCATAAATTAAAGCACTAAAAATGACTTAATTGCTTATTTATATCAGAGTATTGCAACATAATTATCATTTCAAAGCAAAGAAGCAAGGGATTATCGTCGGGTAGCATTAGTTTTAATGTCCAGGCTGTTGTTATTCTTTTTCATGTGCTGACATGCATCCTCTGATTCCTACAGGCATAGCTTATAATAGCATTACAGCAGTGGTCATTTGTCAGCTAATGGTTTTCCTTATTGACCTCTCTAAGCCTTATCTCAGTGTGGTGGCTGTGATCACTCCCGAGGCTAAGGACTGTGACGTCCACTTGCTAATTTTCTTCTTTTGCTCAGATAGCTGGCCCATTTTTCTTATCCCTTCTTCCTGAAATTTTGTTCTGCATGGTTAACCTGACAGGATTTAGTCTGCACCAATCTCTAATTTCTCCTTCCCTCTCTTGATGCTTAGTCAAAAAATATGTATGTTTAGCCATGGATGGAGCGTGTCTGTGTATGTGTGTGTGTGCATGGGTTGTGGTGCACAAATACAGTGCATTTCCAAGGTGCTCTGTGTGTGTGTTTGTGTGTGTGAGTGTGATGAATAGCTGCAAGGTGATAATGCATGCAGATGTTCCTGCTTGCTGGTGTAATTACACTACATGTGTCTGCTCTTTCTTTCTGCAGTTGAACTAATGTGCATTTATAGGAATGGGCAGGTGAGCACTCGGTGTATATTCGTTATTTGCATGTGTCTGCGATAACTATATTCATTTCTGTGACCAAACCACCCCACGCAGCTCTAAACATTTGTTTGAACACGATCCCACCTTTCACATTTAATGTGCTGCACACTACTCCAGTGCTTTTTGACAGAAATAGGAAATGGTAACCGCAAAGCCACTACATGTATACAAATCATGACATCATTTCCTAAGAGGGTTTGATGTCACAGTTAAAGCTACACTGATGTGGTTTTGTTGCTCTTTCTTGTGCTTATTTGCAATTTGTTTTCATTCTACCTGGGAACCCCTAAGCACAAATATCATTCCAGTTCTATTATTCATTTGGCATTGCAGGAAGTTACATGTTATCCCTTTAATAAACACAGATTTACCCTGCAGCCCATGGGTGGGTTGATGGTGAAAAAACACTAAAAATGTGTAGTGTTAAATAAAATGACTGCGTTGCATTCATTAAATAGTAAATCATTTGAGAAAAATCTGCCTCAATGCCCATGTTCCACTTGAAGAGAGCTTTTAGTATCTAGTATCTACTTTATATGTCACAGGAATGGTAAAGAAGGTGTACTGATTTATGCATTACCGCATGTCTACTTAACTCCTCTATGGTGGATAATCAGTGGACTATATGCTCTCTATGCAGCATTGACCCTTTCCTCACTATTCCACCTTGTGAAGAAGATTAGGACATTAGGATCAATGCAAATGCGCCTGACTTGCTTATTTTCATTGATAACATTTTTCATATAAATGTAAATATAAATTGATATCTTAAGAACTTCAGCTGCTGCATGATGTAGCAAAGCATACCACATTATGATGTTCTCTCCACTGTGCTTGACTGTTGGTGAGGTTTTTTAGTTAATGTGCAATGTGTTAATGTGTTCTTAATGTGTGTTTTTTCAAACAAGCATAATAAAGGGTTAGGACTCATTCATTACTTCTTTCCATTCATACCACAGTCATCCTGTTTTTTTTCTTATAGTAAGTATGAGACAACACATTTTAGCAAGCTGTGAAGATACCTGCAGGTGTTTTGCTGTTATCTCCGTTTTATTTTTCACTCTCTGTGTCATCTTTGCAGGAAGTTCACCCCTAGGGAGAGAAGCTATGGTCCTGTTGACGATTTGTCTTTTTATGTACTGATGAAGGCGCTTCTTTAAAAATGCTTTAGTCGCCTTTCTCTTTGAGTCACACATACCAATTTTTCTTGAGAGGAGCAGAGTCTAAAGAAGTCATGTAGTTTCCTAGCATGCAGAGTGTTTAATTAGTGAGTTTGTTCATCACAGAGATGTAAAGCACATCTGGTTTTGTGTCATAATTTTGTTTAACTTGTGTTTTATCTATGAAAGTGACTTCCGTGAAGATTAAACGACATTCGATGCTTATTGAATGCATGTTTTTATGCCTGGATTTATTTATTCTTTAAAGTAAGGATCCTTAACCAAGCTGCTGCAAGAGAAGAATCACAGATAAAATGACACAAGCTAAATGCATTTCGTTTTGTTTTGTCCTTTAGCGAGATCTACAGGAAAATAATTTGACTATTTTGTTGTAAGATTCTCCATTTTCTATCCTCACATTTCATGGCTTAGGCTAAAATGGATCTTTTCAAACCTGTATGTCAGTTTTGTGTCGACTCATGTAAGTCTGTGGGTGTTGTAGGTGTTGCTAGCTGGTGTAAAACTTTGGATGAGTGCGTTGTGTAAAAGCACACTTGTGATGATCTAAGCACTTCTGTTGTTTGAATCATTAGGGATGCTGCAGTGTACCATAAGAAAAAGTCATCCTGGACTAAACTGGAGGACAGTACATGCCTCAGCATATATCAGTGTGCACCCTTATTCTTGGCCATCCAGCTCATTATTATTTCACCCCTCAATGCTTCATTCCTTCACCCCATCAGTCTCTATCTAACTAATCAGGTTGTATTCCCTCACCTTGTGTTTCATTCAGGATTTAACCTCTTATGCAAATTATGTACAGACTTTTGTACATTATACAGATTCAGATATTGCATACCAAGTGCTCTGACCTGAAAATACATCCCAGCATTTTAGTTGCAAGCTGGTATTGACTCAATAGGTTTTTCAAGTGATTTAAGTAAATGCCAGTCACTGTAATTGGAATATTTATCTAGGTATTTTTCATGGCTTTCTTTGTAATAATAATGGTAAAAAACAAAAAGAAGATTAAAGATCTATGAATGGTGGATTTAAGCCATTTGGTCATTACAGTAAAGTGACATGTAATTCACCGCTCCCTTCAGCAACAATGTCCCCACATGTCGCCGCCACTATTACAGCACTGACATTTCCTTCATCTGTGACTCCACATCTCTTTTGGACAGTGATTCCTCCAGTTTTCTGTCATCAAATGAAATCAAGTAAGTTTTATATAGCTCAGATCACAAATTTGCCTCTAGAGGCTTCACGAGCTGTGCAGTATGCTGTATGACAATGCCTCTTCTTAGACATTCCATTTGGATGAGAAGATAAAAGCCATTTAAAAGGTAATAAATGCAAGAAACCTTTCAGAATGGATGAAAATGCTATAGATGTAGTGTGTACAGAATAGATGAGAAAAAAAGGCAGAATTACAACATGAGTCACCAAATCACAATCCTGCCCTCCTCATAAGCAGGAGTAGTTTTTTTTTTTTTTTTTTTTTTTTTTTTCATTTGTGGCCAGACAAGATGGCGGCGCGCACGGGTGCAGCGGCTCTTAGCTCTCCAGTTTGGTGCTCGTTTTTACTTTTAATGTGGATATTTTTGAATGTTTGCAACGCCGCCATCTCTTACAGTCGCCAGAACCTAATTGACCTAGGTTTTAAATATAGTTTGTCTGTTTCTGGCGACTATCAGCGAACACACAACATCCTGGTGGAGATAGCGAGACCGCCAGGGTCACCGTGGATGGTCTGCCCGCCCAGCAAGCGTAGAAGGCGACGGAGGGAAAGAAAGCAGAAGAGGGGATGCCGGTCGGGCTCAGACGCTAGGCTACGCAAACATCCACACCGGCCAGCACTTCCGAGCCTTTTCCTATCGAACGCCAGATCCATCACCCACAAACTTGACGAATTGGAGCTACAGATAGCCAACACAAGCTTTGCACGTAACTGCAGCATTATTCTTATTACGGAGACGTGGCTTCACCCGCTGATTCCCGACGCTGCAGTCGAGTTAGCAGGCCGCACGCTACACCGGCATGACAGAAACAGCAACTCAGGTAAAAGCAGAGGAGGGGGGCTATGTGTTTACGTGCATAACGAGTGGTGTTGTAACAGCAGGATCATTCACACACACTGTTCTCCTGATTTGGAGGTTCTGGCAGTCTCGTGCAGACCTTTTTACATCCCGAGGGAGTTTACAGTAGTTATTGTGATAGCTGTTTATATACCGCCGGATGCTAACGTTAGCACGGCTCTCAGCCTCTTGCTCAACACCATAAACAAACAACAGCTTGCCCACCCCGATGGGGTTTTTATTGTCGCCGGCGACTTTAACAAAGCGTGCCTAAAGACTGTGCTTCCTAAATTTATCCAGTTTGTGGACTTTGCTACGAGAGGAGAACACACTTTGGACCATGTCTATTCAAACATCAGGCATGCTTTCAGAGCGACACCCCTCCCCCACCTGGCTGGATCTGACCACCTCTGCATGTCCCTCACCCCCACCTACACCCCCCTGCTGAGAAAAACAAAGCCCCAGACAAAGACAATAAAAACCTGGCCTGAAGGAGCCCTTTCTCAACTGCAGGACTGCTTCTCAACAACTGTATGGGATTTATTCTCCAGCCACAACCTCCAGGAGTACACGGACACTGTACTCTCGTACATCAGGAACTGTGTTGACAATGTCACCGTCAACAAAAGGGTCAGGGTGTTTCCAAATCAAAAACCCTGGATGAATAGCGAAGTGCAATCCCTCCTAAAAAGCCGCAACACTGCCTTCAAGTCAGGGGACAGGGCTGCGTATAGGGCGGCCAGGGCAGACCTGAGTAGAGGCATCAGGAAAGCTAAGGCTGCCTATAGGAGGAGGATTGAAGATCACTTTGCTGACAACGACCCCAGAAAAATGTGGCAGGGGATCAATCACATTACCAACTACAGAAGCAATAACCAGGCAACATCTAGGACTGATGCCTCACTGGCTGAGGATCTAAACCGTTTCTTCGCCCGCTTTGAGACAACCAAGCCCTCAGCTGCCACACCACTTCCACCCGCCCCCAGCACTGGCACACTAACACTTAGGGAGCACCAAGTGAGGTGTGTTCTAAGGTCAGTGAATCCCAGGAAGGCGGCAGGTCCTGATGGAATACATGGAAAGGTTCTCAGAGCATGTGCTGACGAACTGACCGGAGTCTTCACTAAAATCTTCAACCTTTCCTTGTCATCAAACACCGTCCCGCCCTGCCTCAAAACCTCCACCATCATCCCCATCGCCAAGAAGACAGCTGTGGCCAGCCCAAATGACTACAGGCCTGTTGCACTTACGCCTGTAGTGATGAAGTGCTTTGAGAGACTGGTCTGTCAGCACATCAGGGCCGGTCTGCCTCCCACTCTGGACCCCCACCAATTTGCCTACAGGACAAATCGTTCCACCGAGGACGCTATCACCATAGCGCTCCACACTGCGCTGAGTCACCTGGAGCACCGAGGAAGCTATGTGAGAATGCTCTTTCTGGACTTCAGCTCAGCATTCAATCATATCATCCCGGAGATCCTGGTCCAGAAACTGTCTCACCTGGGACTCTCCACCCCCATCTGCCTCTGGATCAAGGACTTCCTGACAAATAGACCACAGTCTGTCAGACTCGGCCCCCACCGGTCCAGCACCATCACACTCAGCACCGGGTCTCCACAAGGATGTGTTTTGAGTCCCCTCCTGTTTACGCTCTACACATCCGACTGCACCCCTACCCATCTCTCAAACACCATCATAAAGTTCGCGGGTGACACCACAGTGGTTGGACTCATCTCAAGGGGGGATGAGTCGGACTACAGAGATGAGGTCAACAGACTGACTGAGTGGTGTTCAGTTAACAACCTCCAACTGAACACCACGAAAACTAAAGAACTTATCTTGGACTTCAGGAAGGGCAGAGCAGACCCGGCCCCACTTTACATTCACGGGAGCTGTGTGGAGAGGGTACACTCCATGAGGTTTCTGGGCGTGCAGATATCTGATGACCTCTCCTGGACTGCAAATACTACAGCGGTGGTTAAAAAGGCCCAGCAGCGTCTCCACTTTCTGAGAGTGCTCAGGAGGAACAACCTGGAGGAGAGGCTGCTGGTGACATTTTACAGAGCCACCATAGAGAGCATCTTAACGTACGGCATAACAACATGGTATGCAGGGTGCTCAGCTGCAGACAGGAAAGTACTGCAGAGGGTCATCAACACAGCCCAGAAGATCACTGGCTGCTCTCTGCCCAGCCTGGAGGTCACTGCAAACTCTCGGTACCTCAGCAGAGCTGGCAATATCATCAAGGACCACTCTCATCCCAGCAACCAACTGTTTGAACTATTACCGTCAGGCCGACGGTACAGGTCACATAAAACCAGGACAAACAGATTCAGGGATAGCTTCTTTCCCAGAGCTATCACCGTAGTAAATAAGCACAAAAACAATTGAACCTATTCCATACCGTCACTGTCATTATAGTAATGCTGCTATCCTGTATATATTGTACATACTATTGTTTGAGTACTTACGATTGTTTTTTTTGTACTTTTTATATTTTACATTTATATTTATTATTGAAACTTGCACCAAGGGAGTGGCACTCCAATTTCGTTGTACTCTGTACAATGACAATAAAGGCTATTCTATTCTACTCTAGTGCTAATATGTCACACATCTCTACCAAGAAGCTCCAGAGTATCATGGGAGTATCATAAAAACAACCGTCATCATTGAAATAGTCATTCTCACTCTTAATATGGCCATGGTGAATCAGCCGGTAACTAGGTACAACATTCTCTGGAGGAGGAAAAGGAACATAGACACTTCATGTAAGGTGAATAAAAGCAGATACAGCATGTTTGACAATGAAGGTTAAATAGTCATCGCAAACAGGATGAGAATTTTAAACTTATCTAATACTGATGTCATGCTTGATGATGAACATAAGCAGTAGTCATCCTCCTACCTTACAATACCTATTTTTACTTTACGTAGTAATATACAGTGATCTGAATCCCCTTTGGAATTGCATCAGGGAATTCATCTGGGGTAAAACTTTGCCAACTCGACATGCAGAGCAACCGGCAGTGGCAAGTGTAATTTCAACAGTATTTCTCAATTTTTATACAAAATAAAAAAAAAATGTTGCTAAAGTAAATGAAGAAACCTGGCAGCACGACTCTTTGGGCTGAAAATTGTCCGAAAATGTGTAAAACATTTGCTACATTAAGAACCATCTGAAGGTCTACTAGAAGATGTGAATGCAGCATTATGATCAATACTAGGAGAGTGTTCGAGAGAGAAGGATAAAAATCCAAAATAAATGCATTCAAGGTGAAGCCAAGGTCAGGTTTATTTATATAGCACATTTCCAACAGCTGCACAAAGTGCTTTACAAACTAAAGTGCAACTAAAATAAGTAAAAAACACAACAATGTTCCTTCACATTTTCTAAAGCAGTCCAGTAGGCCAAGACTGTTTCTGGTTGCCCAGGCCTTATGTTTGACACCCCTGATCTACATTATAAAAAGAGAGGTGAGCCTATATTAAATCTAAGAGATTTACTCTGACAAAATCATGCATATGAAAAAGAAAAGTGGGTTATTGTCTGTTATGTATTCATTCGCGCAAAGCTACAAATATGCATATTATTTTTAAGGTCAAAGGTGGGCACCTGTATGACTGCATCCATATAAGTCTGCAGAAAATTCACATATTTTACTCAAAAATGAAAATTCCTAGTGGCAGAGTGGTGCAGTGGTTAGCACTGTCACCTCACAGTGAGAAAGTCCAGTTCTAGCTGACTGTGGCCTTTCTTTGTGCATGCCCTCCCTGTGCCTGTGTGGGATTTCTCTGGGTACTCTGGCTTCCTCCCACAGTCCATGTGCCTGTTAGGTTAGTGAGCTGGAGCTCTGTTTTCCTGTGTTAGCCTTGTCACAGACTAGTGACCTGTCCAGCGTGTGTCCCACCTCTCACCTCAAGGATGGGATGGATTCCTTGTAGTCCCGCAGCTCTTAAAAGCCTTAAATTTCCCTTAACATGCAAACCACGAGAATGTGCATCGTTTTTCACATGGTCTGCATTCCAATTGCTGCCCAGGTGTTCTGTGTTTAAATGCAGACCATGCACTGTATCGACATCATCGCGATTAGAATTCAGAGCACACGGCTATAACAGTAGTGCAGAAACAGTGCAATGTAAATTATTTGAACATTACGGCTTTAAAATGTAGTGCACTATTATAGCGCTGAATATTTCAACTGTTGTAAAGTTCAAGTGAGGCAATTAAGCGCCATATTTTCCTGGATGATATATTGCTGGATAGAGATAATATATTCACCCCCCCCCCCCCCTTTTTTTTTTTTCCTGCTGAGTGTGAGGGGCCAAAGTAGTGGAAGGACAGACCACTTACCCAGGATTAAAGAAGCTCTGTGTGTCTTTACTGATATTGCTCTCTTTCACACACTAAGGCTTTATAGCATATTTTCACTCTTGCCCCACTCTCACTCTAATGATTCCAATCCTATCATCTTTCTCTCTCCGCTCCACCAAGGCCTTATACTGTCTCAGCTCAACAGTCTCTGCCTTCCTTTCAGTACACAATCTCCCTTTATCATCCTTAATGTTTTCCTTGCCTTTCCTCCCTTTTCTTTACTTCCTTTCTTCCTCCCCTCTTAATTTCTCTCCTCTCATCTCCCACCGTAGTCCCCTACTGCTCCCTTGCTTCCAGCTTGTCAGATAAAGGTGAAGATCTCCTTTAGAGTGCTTGCCTCTGCTTTTTTCCTTTTGGGGGATTTTTTTCTCATTTTTTCATCCCATCTCCTTACTATAGACTTTTCTTTTTGAGCTCTAGTGGTGGCATTTCTGATTGCGCTGGAGTATGGAGGGAGATCTTTACAGTGAGTGACCTTTGTGGATTTCTAAAGCTCATTATTCCTCATTGGGCTCGGTTGTGGCGCTGTGGGGAGTGGCATAAGTCTAGTGACAGCTGCTGCTGAGCCAATGCACATCCTGGTGAATCTTTTTTCTTTCTTGTTTTTTCTCTCTCATCCTTTCTTCTCCACATTCCCTTTGCCTCTGACCTTTTTTTCAGGCATTTCACCAACATTTTCTCTGTTTCTTTTAACTTAACCCTTTCTGCGTACTGACTTTGATCTTTCCAGGTTTTTGTTTCTTGTAAGAAAGCACACCTGTAAGTGCATGAATGAACTGAACTGTTGAATTGTTTTTTTTTTAAACTTTTTAGTTTTGCAGGTAGAATTTTGAAAATGTGGATTTTTTTTTACGAATTTACAGAAAAGGTTGTTGCAAGGCAAAGTTTTAGCTTCTTTTATAGTTTTTTATTCTCTCTATAGATTCCATGTGTGAATGAGGCCTGCAAAGCCCACAATATAGAGGAATGCATATTTCAGAGGCATCAATATTATGATTCTGCAACAGGCACAATAAACTTCAGCTAACATTTTCGTATGTGTTTCACTTTGGCAACAGTACTGATAAATTCCTTCTCAAAGTTACCATTATGTGATAGCTGAAAGATGGATCTATCAAATTGTATTTTATTGTTACAAAAGACGAGGGTTATGAAAGAGGGAATTGGTTAGAGGACAATGCCGCGCACTGTACCTAGTATGTTTCATCAGAACTAATTCATTTCTGTCACTGCCTTGACAATATATCATGCAGATGACAAAATTTCATTGGCAGAAGGAATCTAGTTCTGCTGGCAGGTAGAGTGTCAACAAGGAATATATGATGAATAACTAAATAACGAAATGTAAAATTGGTCCCCCAACTCCAACCAAGGAAGCAAATGATTTGTTAAGTCGCCAAATGTTTGTATGTTAGTTTATGTGTGATATATGATTGATCACGTAAAGTAAATGTGCATCACGGCTGTGATCAGCATATTTTTCGCTATCCTTCTTAACAGTACTGAATCATTGGTAGCCTTAAGAGGAAGATGTTATTCTCTGGAGAAAATATGCATACTATTATTATCCAGACACACATGCATTCAATACAAATGTCTTGAGCTGTCCCTCATGTCTTGTTTTTAATAGGTGCATCGATTTATTGAAACACGCACACATAAATGGAAATGGCGTAGATAAGGCAAAAACAGGGAATGCTAGGGAGTCATTATATTTTGCTATGAAAAATGGGAAATAGGTACAGTGAATTACTGAAACACGTGTAAGCATGTTTCAGTAAATCACATATAGTGGCTGTCCAGGTTTGCTTTTACTGCATTGGCAGTGTGTTTGGGATAATTGTCCTGATAAAACAAAACAACAAAAGAAGCCACTGCCAGTCAGACACTTTCCCTGGTTCATTAAAATGACATAGCTTCCCTGTCTTTTTTAGATGGCTGTAGACACTGATGATTGCACAGACTTCCTGATTTCTTCCATATATACTGACAATGATTTTAACAAAAATTTCAGATTTGGATCCATCACTTCATAAGTCTTGCTGCCACTGATTTTCAATCCAGTTCTTGTGTAATATGGCATACCTCAGCCTTTTCTCCCTGATTCTCTTCCTTAAGAATGGCTTCTTGACAGCCATCCTTCCACTGAGACCATTTTTTAACCTATTTCTTAAGCACATGACTTTCACATACTATTCATCTGCTGTTGTTGCATTTTTTTATGTCTGCCAGTTTCCTGAAAATCTTTTAAAGACAGACTGCATACAATGCCAAGATATGTCAAGTTTTAGCTCTTTTAGAAAGTGAAAAAAAAAAAAGAAATACTATTTTATGCCTGTCAAACTGTGTTATCCATTTCACTTATCCTGAAGAAATGGGAACAAATTATATGTTTTTGACAGGGTGCTAGCAGGATGAAGGACCCAAATGCAGACTCCAAAACAGCTTTATTGCTGACACAAGGGAAAGAATACAAAACTATACTGGAACATGAATAACCTAGTAAATGAAAAGGCACACAAGAGAAACACACAGCCAGGTATGAGGGAGATCATGATGCTGGACAGAAGAAAGCCAAAGGGGTTAAATAAACAAGGAATGACGAAGGAACAGGAAACTCATGGGGAACACAGCTGGGGCAAAACAACACAACGAGACAGAGGACGCAAAGCTAACCATGACACATGACACAAGGTACCTTCAAAGTAAGAGAAGCAAAGCAAAACATGGTGCACACAGACAGGAGACTATCAAATTAAAACAGGAAGTAAAGGGAACACATGCACAGACACAGAGACATAAATGGGGAAACAGATAACATGAGAGGCAGGGGAACTCAGAATGAAACATGAGGGAAAAAAGACACAACAACTCACAACAAAGATAATCACATCAACATAGAAGGAGACACAGAGGGCAAAGACACCAGGGGGAACCTAATAATCAAAAGCTAAACAGAATAACCTATAGACATATAGAATAATTCCCCTTGATCACAAAGATTAACAAAAAAAGCCATCACTTGCAATACATAGGACAGCCAAGAAACTGACCAGTGCAGTATAGTCCACAGCAAGTCCACTCAATTTGTAACAATTTGTTCATTTTTAGTATTTAAATAGGGTTCATACACATTGGTTTATATACACATTTCCTAATACCAAAGTTATTACTATTTGGAGACAAAAAACAACAAGTGAACTAAATTGCGGGCGGCACGGTGACACGGTGGTTAGCACTGTTGCCTTATAAGTTAATTTCCACCATCAGGCCAGGGTCTTTATGTGTGGAGTTTGCATGTTCTCCCTGTGTTTGCGTGAGTTCTCCCGGGTACTCTGGCTTCCTCCCACAGTCCAAAGACATGCAGTTAGTGGGGTTAGGGTTACTGGAAACACTAAATTGCCCATAGGTGTGAATACGAGAGTCAATGTGAGCGCGACTGGTTGTCTCTGTCTATGTGTTAGCCCTACTACAGACTGACGACATGTCAAGGGTGTACCCTGCCCTCACCCTAAGGCAGCTGGGATAGGCTTCAGTGCCCCCTGCGACCCTGAAAAGGATAAGCAGATGCGAATGGATGGATGGATGAACCAAATTGTATCTGAAATGAAATGCAAGTTTTGAGTTTCTCCAATCATTTAAGTAAGTCATTAAGAATTCATTTCAAAGAGAAAAAAACATTAAAATGCTTCATATTGCGTGTACTTTGATATGGCTGAAATATTCATGCCAGGCCCAAGGCATAGCTCAGGGCCATTTTAGTAGAAAAAAAGATGTAGTTTGACATTCATCCACTAAATAAGTTTAATGTGCAACTAAAAAAAAAACCTTCTATTGTGTGTTTTACTGTGTACTAGTTAGGGTATATCTTAACGATGAAATAAAGTTTTTGTGATTGTGCAACAATATGCTAAACTACTCACAATCTTAATGAAATGATTTGTTTCTGGGCCCATTACTTAAATAGGCTGGGTTAGGCTCTTTGACATGAGACATTGTGTGATAGTTGAGCGTGTGTCACGAGCAGTGACAACACAGAAAGCTAGTAAGTCAAGGTAACGTATAGTGTAACTGCTTAACTATATGTCTATAGTAGTATACATGAAACCCTTTCAAGCTTGGAGATTGTTCAATCAGAATGCAGATGGGCCGCAACACATGTAGGTGTTGAATGAATTAAAGCTACGTGCCAGTTTCATTTCTTTTGGCGGCAAACGACCTTGGTAAACATCCTATATATATTCAGTAATAAAAGTTCAAGAGAATTGTGTGAAGGCAAATCATATTTTCATTGTCAGCTGGGTATACTTAAATGAAATGATCAAGAGGCTAGTAATTCAAAGATCAGCTGGATGGCCGTGGAAGAGCATACATGAATAAATAATGCATGTTGTATTCAAAGGGTAAGTGCAGTCACTTTAGACACACACATGCTGCTGATTAAATTTTCACAGAGTTTGTACAGATACCGCTAAGATCCTTATTCCAGATGGTACGCACACAAGCTGATTTTGGTAACACCCTCTTCACACAACACAGCACCTTTGCAGAAACAGCAACTCGCCTCTCTTGACATGCTTAGCAATTTCAGGCGTGTAACGACAGAAGCTGTAATTGCAAGTCACTGAAATTCATTAGCTAGTTTCCTTGCACACCAGCACAAAATCCATAGAGAAGTGCCCTTTTGGTGAGTATGCCTTCCCCCAGAGAATTACTTTAATGGATGAATATACGTGGATAGAGTTCACACAAAATGCCCATGCATATCTCGTCCTGTTGAAGTGAAATGACAGATTCTTGTCAGCGATCACTGCAATGAAGCTTCACCAGAGGACTAGATAAGATTGACATTCATAATAGTTTAACTCTTCTCCGAGCAAAAAAACAGGCACTTAACCTGTATCAAAATGTGGTGAAGTTAAAACACTCATTCATAGGTGTGATCAATATGCTGTAGAACCTTGTAGTAAGTAAGTAGTAATCTGATTGGTTTAAAATTGTTAAAAGCTTCCTGTATAGCTTTATAAATGCAATCTAAGCTTTGTGTTATTTATTGCATGTCAGTATCAACAGAACAGCAAACCAACAACCTCTGTTACAATCCTGAGATCACATTTCTCTACTTGATTTAAATTATTAACAGCAGGCAGCCTGTCATCCTGCTTCTTTACATGTAGTGTCATGAATATTATACCAATTACTATATCGATTTACTTCTGGCAAATCCAATTTGTTTCTCAAATTTGACCTTTAGTGCTGACTGTCTGTACTGTAATTTGCAATTAATCAAGCTGGTTTGTGTGACAAAGCATTTGTTGCCTTGGTAACAGCAAAGGCATATGTATGTAGGGTGTGTCCAAAGGAAATAAAGTCAGGCTGCCAGCTACTGTAAAAGAACAGAAGCATCCTTTAAAATATTCATCAGACCAACAGAGGAGATGCAGCCAGGTTTCATGGCATCATCATAGACAGCTGCACTCTTCATGTGACAACCAACGTAAGAATTTGAGTAGCCAAGCTGAGATTCATATGTAAAACTCAAAGGGAATTAGATTTTGTCTGCATGTGCCAGAATTTATATTATGGTTACCTGTCTGTCGCCACATGAAAAAAAAAAAAAACCCTCCCCTGGATTGTGAAATGAGATCTCAGTGGATCCGCCTTGCTCTGGTGTATCCAGCAGATGCTCAATCGAACTCAGACTGGGGAGTTCGGTGGCCAGGTCAGCAGCCTGACGGATTTTGTCATGTTTCTCAAACCATTCCTGAGTAGTTATTGCAGTGTAGCAGGACATATTATTCTGGTAGGGAGTGCCATTGACAAAGGATGGTTGCACTGATCTGCAACACTGTGTACATGAGAGGTGCAGCACTGTCCAACACTCTTGATTTTGCTGCCAAAGATTTGCTTTGTTTTTTTAGTTTATCAGATCAGAGAAATGTTAACACTGACCATTAGAGAGCTGAACAAAAGGCATACAAAGAACTTTGGAATGTCCTTCAAGAAGCCTGGAGATCTATTTCCAAAGACCTGCCTAAGAGAGTTCAGACTGAATTCAGAAGAATTAAGGTTGTCATAGCAAATATCGACACTCAAGCTCAAAACTTATACAGACTGTATGCTGTATTTCCATTCATGTTTTCACATCTTTTGATAAACTAAGCCTATTTGCAAGGTTGCTATTAATGGCTCAAGACTCAAGACACAGTACTGTACATGTTATAGTAACATTTTCATGCTTTTCATTATCCCAGCAGAACATCAGATTGTTAAATATTATATTTTACTACTGGTGTCATGTCAGTGGTTTTGAAGTTGAGGTTGACTGGAAACTGATGTATTGCAAGCTGTCGCATCAACTTTATATTAGTGTTTTTTATTGACAGCAAATATGTTGACAATAGATTCTGCATTTTCAATTCAATATCAATTCAGTTTTATTTATATAGCGCCAAATCACAACAACAGTCGCCTCAAGGCACTTTATATTGTACAGTAGATCGTACAATAATAGATACAGAGAAAAACCCAACAATCAAATGACCCCCTATGAGCAAGCACTTTGGCGACAGTGGGAAGGAAAAACTCCCTTTTAACAGGAAGAAACCTCCGGCAGAACCAGGCTCAGGGATGGGTGGGGCCATCCCGGTTTGGGAGAGAAGGAAGACAGGATAAAGACATGCTGTGGAAGAGAGACAGAGATTAATAATAACAGGTGTAATTCAGTGCAGAGAGGTCTATTAACACATAGTGAGTGAGAAAGGTGACTGCAAAGGAAAAACTCAATGCATCATAGGAATCCCCGGCAGCCTACGTCTATTGCAACATAACTAAGGGAGGATTCAGGGTCACCTGGTCCAGCCCTAACTATATGCTTTACCAAAATGGAAGGTTTTTAGAAATGACGGAAATATTTATTAGGCTTTCTTTTGGGTTTTGTTCAAAAACGAATGACTTCATAACATCACATATGCAGGACACCTTAAACTAGTTGTTTAATTAAGCAGCAAGGCAGAACAAAATCAGGGTGGTATCAAGACACAGGGACTAAACCCCAATTCAACCAGACCCAGAACTGATCCGGAATTAAAACAGGACTACAACAGTTCAAAATCAGGACTACTGAGGACTTAACCAAGACAGAACCAGAATCAAAACACTGAAAATCATCATAGACCTGCACTACACTTGTTTTTTAATTCTACCAAAGTACACTATTCAGATTCAGAAAAGTTTATATAACTATTTAGTCTTGTTGTGCAAACAAGCCTGCATAACTTAAGAAATATAGAATTTGAACAATAACAAACCTAAAAAGATACACTAGGTACAAAATACATGTTCTGATGAGTTTTGGCAAACAAATATTTGACTAACTGTAGCTTGCCTCCACCAGTGTATGAATGTGAGAGTGAATGAATAGTGGTATTGTAAAGCGCTTTGGGTGCCTTGAAAAGAGCTATATAAATCCAATCCATTATTATTATTATTATTATTAACATGTTTGTCTCACCTGCTCTTGTTCCATCTCTGTTATGTCCTCATTCTCCATCTCCCTCTCTGTTCCTCTCTCACTCATCTTTGTGCAGACAATCAAGCCAAACACCAACATCATCAAATATACAGTTGAAACCAGATATTTACATACAGATAAAAACACAAACACTTTTTTAATTGTAACATCAAATCAGACTAAATGTTTATTTTTTTTAAGATTGATAAATATAAAAAACATATTTGTTAAATTTAGGAGTAAAGAGAGAAATTGTCTGTATTTCTTAGACCCAAATTGTATTCAAAATTGAGCCACACTTATGGAGCTCCACAATTCTTTTCCTGGTGTTTTGGTTGATATCTCTTGATTTTCCCATGTCAAAGAAACAGGCTCTGTGTTTTGGGGGTGCCTTATATGCATCCACAGGTGTGCCACCAATTCACTCAAATGGACTCTTCTTGTCACGGTTCTGGGTCCGTTGGACCCAGTATTTTGAGTTTATTATATTTTGGTTTAATTCTGCTTCATGGATTGTTTTCTTATTCTCTTGTAGTGATGATGATGATGATTATTAGTTTCTTGTTTCTGTTTATCCGTGCTTAAGGATTTGTGGTTTCATGTATTGTTTGAGTTCCATGTATGTATTCCATGTTATTTTGTCTCTCAGTGTCGAGTCTGCGTTCTTGTTTAGTAATTCATGTTTCCTGTTTTATTGTGAAAGTCTTTGTCTTATGTTAGTGTGTGCAGCTTGGTTCCCCCCGTCTCGTTAGCCCTGATCTCTCCCAGCTGTGTCTCCCTTCTGTTGCCCATTCCCTCATTACTACCCTGTGTATTTAAGCCCTGTGTTTTCCTGTGCTCGGTGTCGTGTCGTACCCTCAGATCCTGCCTGTGTGTTCCAGTTAGTGGGTTCATGTTTGGTTTCTGTTTTGTTGGTGCCACCAATAAAGCTGTGGTTTTCAGTTATATTTCCGTCTCAGAGTCCTGCACTTGGATCCAGATCTCCACCTGCCCGCATACAGAGCCCTGACACTTCTAACCTATCAGAAGCTTCTTAAGCTCAGAATGGAATCGTCTGGAGTTTTCTTATCACTTAAAGACACAATAAACTTAGTGTATATGTACTAGAGATGGCACGATACCACTTTTTTACCGATATCATAAATTTGGATATCTGCCGATACCGATATGAATCCGATATAGTGTTTTTAATCAATAAAACTGTTTTTTTTAATATCTTGCTGCATTTTGTATAAGTTCATACTCAGGTTTAAATAAACAACAACACTAAAGCTATTCTGTTATACCTGTATGTAAAAAATACACTGCACCCAAAATATTTCATAGTTCAGCAATACTGATCAATCTAATTGTTGGGTCTGTCTAGCACAGGCCCACCGCTGGAACGAGACAATTTAAAAACACAGCAAAAGCATTGAACACCAAGTAGGCAAAGTTTTTCGTGTTACTCACGCATGAGAGAGACCTGCCTGGAGCCAAGTGTCGTTCCACCACTTGACCTCCTTCAGACTCTCAGCCAGGTTCCCCATAGCACTCCTTTTATTGTGGTACCATGAATATGCATAGGGTCATTAACATATAACATCTTACATAGGTATACATGTGAACAAAGAATACTGTGTGTGTGTGTGTGTGTGTGTGTGTGTGTGTGTGTGTGTGTGTGTGTGTGTGTGTGTGTGGGGTCAGAGTGTGACCCCATAAAGACTTCCCTAAACCTGCTGGTCTGGAAGACTAGCAGTTCATCTAAACAAAAGGCACTTAGCCTAAAACAGATATAGGTTATAGGTTAGGATATACGTTTATCCTACCATAAAACAATAAGAGAAGGTACGACCTCTCCCATGCTCCCAGAGTGCTCTGGAATGCACAAAGTTTACAGACTATTAAGGATCAAACCTCTACCAATCTAAAACTAATTATAAAACTAAGCATATATAAGTAGATATTTCTAAGCATAAATGACAATCAACAATACAAAACCTAACACTAATAAACTTAAACCTACTCCATCCTTCCTATTCTGGTATTTTACAGAGTACTTAGCAGAAATATTAAGCAACCTAACTAATAGGGTTGCAAACTCCCAGCAAAATAAAAAAATAGGGAACCACCCCCACCCTCCACCTCATGATGCTTAATCGATGTAATCAACTTTAGTTTGATGCAGTGTGAAAAAAAATGCACAGAAATAAATTACTTTTCAAGAATAATTAAATAGATTCAACATCTTTCTTCAACAGAATTGCAGAATTCACATATGGTATCTTCCCAAAGGAAAAAGTAGTATAGCTTACTAGGGTATATTAGACTTAACAGTTACTATATACAGCAATGGACTTCTATACATTTTACATAAGATTAAAACTTTGGGTGTAAGATTCAGATAATTATTTATTAAAAGCTCGACATTTTAAATGAGACTAAGAAAGAAAAGTATAATAATAATAATAATAATAATAAACTTTATTTATAAAGCACACTTAAAAACCAAGGGTATGCCAAGGTGTTTAACAAGTAAGATAGAGAATAGGAGGAGGATAATAGAAATAGGACCAAAGCAAGTACTAAGTATGCAAGCAGATAACTGTCACTGATACATAGGAAAGCAACAGGTACAGAGCAAACAAGAATTTAAATGAGCATAAAAGTGCATGATATAAAATCATAAAAGAAATATTAACTAGAGGGAAAGGCAAGATTGAATAAGTGGGTTTTTAATCGTGATTTGAACAGTGCAATGGAATCAGATGCGCGGAGGTTGAGAAGAAGGGTATTCCACAGTACCGGGGCAGCCAGAGCAAATGCATGGTCACCCCGGGACTTCAGCCGAGATCTGGGTTAGGTCAGAAGTAGTTGAGTGGCAGATCTGAGTGTTCTAGCAGGAGTATGTGATTTGAGAAGTTCACTAAGATAACTTGGCGCTAATTTATTAATAGTTTTGAAAGTAAGGAGTAATATTTTAAATTGAATACGGTACTTTATGGACAGCCAATGCAAGCTAACTAGGACAGGAGTAATAGGGCAAAATTTCCTGGTACCAGTCAAGAGGCGGGCTGCTGCATTTTGGACTGTTTGCAGTCTAAGAAGAAGAGAAGAGGGAAGACCGTAGTACAAAGAATTATAATAATCCAACCTGGAGGTCACAAAAGCGTGAATAAGCTTCTCCAGGTCCTCATGCGGAACATAATGCCTAGCCTTAGAGATAAGGCGCAGTTGGTGGAAGCTAGATCTCACTACAGCAGACACTTGCTTATCGAGTTTGAGCGAGCTATCCAGCAGTACACCCAAGTTACTGACATAGTCACAAGAAAAGTTAGCAAAGGAACCCAGGGCAGCACAGAGTTGGGCACGAGGGATTTTACTGTTGAACACCACAATCTCAGTCTTCTTATCATTTAAAACGAGGGAATTACTCAGGAACCATTCTTTGACCTCCCACATGCATTCTTGAAAGTAGTGCAGGGACACAGCAAGGTCGTCAGTAAGTTCAAAATAGATCTGTATGTCATCGGCATAACAGTGGAAGGCAATATTGTATTTTTCAAAGATTGCGCCTAGAGGGAGCAAATACAATGGAAAGAGAATAGGGCCTAAAACTGATCCTTGAGGCACACCACAACAGACTGGAGCAGGGAGGGAGAGGAGAAGGTGCCTAAGTTAACGGATAAGGATCTATCAGCGAGGTATGATTTAAACCAGTCGAGGACAGTGCCTCTAATACCCACAGTGTGCTCGAGTCTTAGTAATAAAATGTTATGGTCCACCATATCAAAGTATTGATAATAATAAATAAGTTTATTATTATCAAGCTTAAACGTGCTGCTGTTATTCAGCTGGTGGTTTCCTCTTTCTGGCGTGAAGTGGGCAATAAACAAGTGTTGTGGAAGTTTTCCATTAACTGAGAGCCATGTTAGACTCAGGGAGACTCTGCTGACCGTCTGCCCCGCGGTCATGCAGGCTCTCCACAAGCTTGGTTGTCTGTTCTTTGTGTGTTTTGATTATAGAATGTCAGCTACCGCTCACCGCTCATCTGCAGGCTTTATTTAAATACCTTCTTCAGGAACAAAACGTAGTACACAGCTGTTTCACACCTTAAGGTTCACACTCCCTTGCTACCTCCCAGAGTCCTCAAAGAGACAAAAGACTCTTCAATTCAATTCAATTTTATTTATATAGTGCCAAATCACAACAAAAGTCACCTCAAGGCGCTTCATAGATACAGAGAAAACCCCAACAATCATATGATCCCCTGTAAGCAAGCACTTTGGCGACAGTGGGAAGGAAAAACTCCCTTTTAACAGGAAGAAACCTCCGGCAGAACCAGGCTCAGGGAGGGGCGGCCATCTGCTGCGAACGGTTGGGGTGAGAGAAGGAAGACAGGATAAAAGACATGCTGTGGAAGAGAGACAGAGATTAATAACAGATATGATTCAATGCAGAGAGGTCTATTAACACATAGTGAGTGAGAAAGGTGACTGGAAGTTGCTTTCTTCCTGTGGAGTTGTTTGCTTTCCCCAACTTCCTTACTAGACCCCCACCATTTGTCTTACTGTATGAGTGTAAGACATGTTAAAATCCAGTAGCACAAAGGCATCATACAATAAAATAATGTGATTAATACATAAATAAATTCCTATACACAAGCAAGAGAGACGGACCCGCGACAGAAAAGCCAATCAGCTGATCATTAATCAGTTTCACGATTGAAGTAGCAGCAAGAAGAGGCACTCGCTCCATATATCGGTTGTTAAGCTTAACGTGGGAATGCTTTACAAACATTCAGAGATGAACTTACACACTTGCTTTACTTCTCTCTGGGATCACTTCCTCGGAGATGAAATGCCGGTTTGGTAGCGAGGCTACAAATACACACAGCTGCTCTATCACGTGAACACACTGCTCCGACGTGCTACGGTTATGAGCCGAGTTACGCCGTGTTGCAAGTTTTGTGAGGTGCTTTTTTGATATTTAATGGATTGGATTACACTTTTTATTTCTCTCCGATATCCGATCCAGTAATTTATGTCAGTATCGGACCGATACTGTAATCGGTAATATCGGATCGGTCCATCTCTAGTTTTGGCTTCCTCTCATGGTCTTGATTACCTTGACCTGTGTCTTATTCCTTTCCTTTTTTTTCATCCCCTTATTAGTGCAGTAATCCTGCTGAGGTAATCCCCTCTTCCTCCTTGTCTTTGTGTCATGTGTTATGCTCCATCTTATGCTTCTTCCTTGTTCCTCAGGCATTGAGATTTTAGTTTAATCCCTTTGACTTAGTTTGTATTAGAGCTTTTTGTCAGGAATTAAAGGACCTCATCTGTACTCAGCAAGTCTTATGACACTTTGTCTTCCAGCCCTTCAAATATTCCAAGCTTATTTGCACACTTAACAAAAACAGCCAAATAATCTATATAATGTCATTAACACTAGAATGATTAGCCTTTTAACCTACCCTAGAGAACTTAGGTAAAAAGTCTCATACCCCCCCCCCCCCCCCCCCAAAAAAAAACAAAAAAACAAAAAACAAAAAAACAAATTAATTAATTAATTAATTAATTAATTAATAAAAACAGGTCACTTTGTTTACATTTCTTGCTATGTGCTTATGTTTTCAAGAGATGGAGAACATGGAAACATTTCACATACGGTATACACTGGAGATTTAGAGTCTTTAGGCTACTTGTGTTTTCTTTGGGCATACTAGTGTCTTTGTGTTCTGTGAACTGGCAGCACAGGCTGTGGATGAGAGAAAAATAAAGATTAGAAGGATTGGGACTTAGAAGGAAAACGGAAAAGGGTTTTGGAGTAAGGGCAAGGGAAGTAAACAAAGGAACACAGGAAACTGAAGAGAGAAAGAAGAAACAAGTGTGATGGAAAGAAGCAGGCGACAAGAGACACGAAGAAAGAAACAAAGACCGCCTGCATTTAAACACACGTGTCAGCAGGTCTTTATGTGCATACCTCTACAAATATCTATAATAAGGAGTCATTTTGAGATGCAGTATAATAAACAAAAATCACACGTTGTTATTACTGATTACATACAGTAGTTAGGTCCATTCATGGGGCTGTTTGGGTTGTACTCTCTGTGCCTCTCTCTTGTATGTATCTAACTCTGACAAATTGCCCTGTTTGGGCTTTTTTTCTGTGCAGCATATCTTATTTTATGCTGCACAATGTACAAGGAAAAAGAGAAACAGCCAAACAGTAAAAGGTAAGCCTCCAAGGAATCTATTGTATGAGAAGAAGTCTTGATTTAGTCTAAGGTTGCTTGGATATTACCCTTATTTAAGACAGATACAAACATTTAGTAAGCAGTTTTTGCTTATAGTTCTTTTTAATTTGCTAATAAAACTTACCTTTAGTGTTTCCCTTGAGCTCCAAAGAAATGTTTAGTTGAGTGACAGGACCTTTGATACCAGACAGGCAGGAAATGGAAGAAACCAACCGTGGACTGAAAGCAGGGGGCAAAAGATTGTGTTTTTTGGAAATGTGATTATATATAATAAAAAAATATAAAAACATCAATATTGGTAAATTAATCGTGGCCTGTAAAAAATTATTTGTTGGTTTATTCTATTATATTAGAGATTTGTGGGGATAGGTTAATTGGATAATCCAAATTGTCACTAGGTGTGAATGTGAGTGCGAATGGTTGTCTGTCCCTGTGTGTTGGCCCTGCGACAGACTGGCGACCTGTCCAGGGTGTACCCAGCCTCTCGCCCTATGACAGCTGGGATAGGCTCCCCTCGCGACCCTGAAAAGGATAAGCGGAAGCGAATGGATGGATAGTTTCCTTCACTGTTGTTGTTGCTGCATTTATTTAAAATACTAAATTAAAAAATACAAAAAAATCAACTTTACCTTATTGTGTCTGTGCCTTACTTGTTGCTGATATCGAGTATTAAATATGTGTTGTGTGTTGGCAGTGGCTTCCATTGACTTTAATTTGCAAGATGGTTTCATTTGGTGTGGGATGAGAGAAGCACATCTGCTGCAATTTATGATCGCCAGTAAAACCTTCTAATTTATGTTCCTTTCAATGCATCTATCAATTATGTTTTTATTAGCAAACAAAATAAATTAGTTTCTTTACTTGTGCTGGTAAAATATGGCATGGCACGTGTAGAAAAAGACATTTCTTATAAAAAAAAAAAACAATCTTGAGCATTGCTTGAAAGCTCAGCCTCATTCACTGCTGTTTGATGCTAACAGTATCGCAGATGTTGGCTCGTGAACTTTATCTGTCATGTTAGCTAATTTGTTTGAAAACAGACTGTGCCCAGATACACAGATGCAAGGACATGTCTGCGCGTTCTATATATGAAAACATTTCATAGGGAAGAGGACGAGTAAAAAGACGTTTTCGGGATTTAACTTCCTTCCTAATTTCCTCTGATTTTCTGTTTTATTTTCCGTCGCTTAAATCTGTCATTCTATTTCTCAAGCATAACTCAGGCATGCTGAGCAGTCACTGCCAGCATGGCTGCAGGCTCAACAATTCTCACTCTTGTCTTTTCAGTGTCTGAATAGAAATCAGATAGAATTGACTGTATCGGCTATAAACAAAGAGAATATTCAGTCAAATCTCCAACCCCCTAATGCTTGATAAAAGCAGAATTTGACGGGGCATTTGTTGAAAATAGCTGGATGGGAGCAGAATGAGAAGCAGTCGGAGAGGGGAAGAAACTAACAATGTAATTCAGATAGTTCAGGGAGGAACTACGAGATAAGGCAAGTTTAGGAGTGCAAAGAGACGGAGAGAAAGTGAAAGAAATAGCGGGAAAGATGCAAATGTCCTGCGTCGATAAGCAGGGAGACAATCTCAAGCGACATATGGAGCAGTGTGGAGAAGGAGCTCCTTCAGCATGGGCCTTATCTGCAAAAATACTCCTCTTCAGCCTGATTGAATGACTAATCTCCAGTTCTGACAGCATAACAAGACTAAAAGTACACAAAGACACAGAGCCTGAGGAGGTGGAAGAAGCTGGTCAGACTGGGAATACTGCAGGGCATTTATCTGACGGACAAAGGAAAAAATTGTGTATATATTTATATATACATGTGTGTGTGTGTGTACTGCAAACTGAAGAATTGCATAAATTACTTTGACAAACACATGCCGTTTAACAAAAAAAAAAAAAAAGGGGGGGGGGGGGCAGAAAACTCTGTGGATATAAACACACACAAGAAAATGAATAAAAAGCATAAAACAATGGTACATGGCTGGTTATGCATTTTCCTGAACATGGATAAGTGAACGTGACACTTGAGTCATTTGTCATGCAAATTTCCCCAAGGAGCCTCACCTGCAGCATGCCTGAACTCTCCCTTACCCACCACTGCCCGCCACTGATTTTCTCATTTAGACCTCCACAAGTAATTAGAGTTCATTACGAGCATTCCTGATGCAATTATTTGGCTAATGGAACCTCATTAAAAACCTGCAGTCAACTTCCCCCATTGTTTTTTTCCTCCTGAAACGTCGTTCATACCTGTTATTTAGCAAGACCTTTACTACCACTGGTGGAAGAACAGAAAAGAAAAATGTAATAGCCCAATGGAAAGAAAACAAGATGTCACAATAGTCAAATGATGGAAATCAGAGCACCTGCCGACAGCTTTGAACTACAGTATACAATAACTAAGATCTGCTGTTTTGATTCCCTGACGACAAAGCTGACAACTTTCTGAAAAGCCCTCAGAGTGATATCTCCATATTATTCATAAAAGGAAGAAAAATCATCGTCTCACTGCTCTCACTGGAAATATTTATATTTAAAGGGAGAACTTGGGCAGTCTGTCTTACACATAAAGTTGAGTTGTCTGTAAAAACAAACTAGCCAACACATTTCAAAGGGCATGACTTTTACTTTATAGGTGACTCTCATTTAAAAGTTTCCCAAGGTTTTATTTACTTAGGAGTTACATTTCATAGAGTTTACTTTGTAAATTTACTCATACATCTAACTTTTTATTTATTGTTTATTGTAGACTGTACCATTTTTTATTCTTTATCTTGCTGCTGTAATACAACAATATCCCTGGGATCAACAAATCGACCTACTTACCTGCCTACAGACTAGAGGGTGCCAATCTGCAAGCGACCAAATCAGTTGCAAGAGATTTTGGTACAGCATCATATACCTCTTTGCAACCACTTTTAACTTTCCTTAATCACTCGAATACACATTTTGCCCTAGCTAGTAGTGGTTGCCATCGGATCACTGAGTGTGGACTGTGCACACTTTTCACCCTCCATGGCTGATACCTTGGCCAGGGGCAGAAATTAGAGGGAGGATAATGAGGTTAAGCTCCAATTATTCTGCATTCTATGAAAAATAGCAGTGTCATCTCCAGTGTGTCACTGTAAATACATTTGTAATATTAAAAAATATTATTTATAGAAGGAAAACAATACGTTTGCAAGTTTTGAAAAAAGGGTCATCTTTTCACATAATCCAGAGTGGATTTACTAATACCTATTTTACCTCAAGCTAGTATAAACAATGGATGTGTTACATATTCCAAAGTAATGTATTACATGTAACAGACTGTACTAAGCTCGTGTCACATGAGTTCTTCGATTATCTGCAGGATGAACAAAGCTGCTGACTTCTATTTGTGTACGATGATGAGAAAAGTATTGGTCTATAGCATTTGAGGATCAGCAATATGGACCATGGGTCCCGTTAACAGAATAGTTTGTCACTAATGGAATTTTAACAATGATGGAAAACTTTCCAGACTGCCCATCTTTATGACAGATTATTATGTAATTCATATGCAACATTGTTAAGAACAGTACTAGCAGCCCAAAGTATGGACTGTCTCTCACATAGCATAGCGTAGAACATGGTGTGTCAGGCAAAAGAATAACAAATGATATGGAAACGGGTTCCCAGAGGGTTAAAATCAGAGATAGAGATGTTCTGATGCATTTTAATGCATTGATTTTTACCATAGAGATGCGGCTCATATGCTCTAAAAACTGATGGAGTATTATAAAATCAATGCTGAGTTAAATGAGAATCCATGAGAATAATTTGAACATCATGTGAATCAACCAGTGATGTTCCTAATTTCGGTTGACTTTTACTTTTCTTTCTTCAACATGTAAATCAGCATTTGTAAAGGTGGGAGGTTCTTTGGTAACTTCATTTTTCATTGTGACAGTAGAGCAACGGTAATCAAATCAGACTGGATATGAATATTTTCTCTTTAGAAAAATCTCTGAATCACTGAAAAAGTTTAATGTGATCTTAAATATGGACATTAGTTTAGGTTTTATAAAAAGAAGGTTGTGGCTCAGTGCAAACTTCCTCTGGGGCAGGAAAGCCTATCTGTTGTCTTTGGAAGTGACTGCTAAAACAGAAGGCAAACACAAAGCAATGAACAAATAACCGCAGACCCAGAATAATGTTAAAGCTTAGCCTGTCCCAGCCAAACAGTCCAAAATTGGCTTTCAACAAAAGCAGTGACCAACAGTTCAGGCTTGTGTTGTAATTAATGTGTCATCCATTATGTGACAATGCATCCTGGCAATGTAAAAGTAATGTAAGAAGGTGTGTAGCAAATTACCTTCTACAGGTCAAAAGAAATAATGACTAATATCTTAGACATTACTTTCATTTTAATACGGGCCCCAAGTGCAAGTGCAGATGGTGATGGTAAAGACACCATCCCAGCTTGCACTGGCAGGTTTTTAGCAGCCATATTATGTCTGCTGTACCATATTCTGGCATTAATGTGTTGTAAGATGTCATCTTCAATGTGAAGGAGTTTAAAATGATCTGTAATGTGAGGTTCAACGAGCAAATACAGCAAAGGAGCCTGAAAATCACACACAAGTGCTGCAAATCTCAAAACAATTTCAACAAATTTGTGTTTGATTTGTTCAAATCTGTTGAAATTCAAGCACTATGAAAGCGTGTTACCCTAAATATCCCACTTGAGACACAGTAATATGTTGCCTTGTGACCCTATGAAACAAGCACAACCTAATGAGAATATTACTGAAGTTAAACCAGGTCAGAAAACAGGCTGTTTGTAGAAACTAAATGTGAGTGATGCACAAGCTGGTACATGAGTATGATAAGAGAGTTTATTACTTTTTGAAAACATTGCCCATGGCGTGTTACTGAGGCCGCTGAATAGAAAATAAACCAAGTTCTTTAAACTACATAATTCAACTATAAAAACCAAGATGAGTGACATAAAGTTGTAAAGGACTGTGACTATGTGCTTACATCATGCTGCTCCCAGATCCCTGTGCACATGGGCAATGTTTCATCTGAGGCTTAAGCTATTCCCTGTTGAAAGATAAGGAGCAATGTGTTGATGCATGTTTATAAGCTTTGATTTAAGCATTTTCTCATTCAGGAGCATTGCTACAAAGCCAGCCATGCAAGACACGCTGGCTTGCTTTGATATGACCAGACATGAATCATGAAATGACTATTGATTTTTTTTTTGGAAAGGAGCGATGTTAAAAGAAGGCCTATTATGCAATCCATTAAGAGATGAAGGAAGCAAATATGTTTTAATCATTTTCTGCTACCATTGTCTTAAATGTATTTCAAGCAAATGCATGATAAATGTGATTGGTGAGGCAACCAAATCATCTAAATGCCCTATTGTCTTGTGTGTGTGCATGTGTGTGCAATGTGCATGCATTTAGTAAGGTTTTAGGCAAATTAAATTATGAGTCACTGTATGTATGTAGTGTTTGTAGACACTGTGTACAAACATAGCTCTGGATGAATACTGTACTTCCAATTTAATAACAGTTATCTTCTCTGCAAAAAAGAGCTGCAGAGACATACAGCAATTGGTTCTCTATGCAAAAGAAAGAACACAAACACATGCTAATTGTTTTTGGTAGTGTAATATGGTGGTTAGTTACATGAAGGGTCTAAAGGGCCTAGAATTGTATTCATTTATGAACTAAATCAGTTTTATTCTTAACATCTTGATGCTAGGACTGTGGTTCTCTGATGGTATCACATCCTATGAGTTTGACTAGTGCTGTTAGTTTTTAAATTAGATTTTAAAACTCTCTTGTAAGCAGTGTGCTACCTTATTTCTGTCTCATTTCTGTGATGCTGTTATTGTTAATGTGATATAATCTTAACCAAAAAAAACTGAATTAATTTCTTTGTAGCATGGCAGAAAGTCTGTGGCCCAATTAAAGCTAGTTTCCTGCATATAAATACCAACCACTGATCTGACAGGTAATTTTTTGTAACTTTAAAAAAATATATATTTTCACAAGTCACAGTAGCATTTTAATCCACTTCCCAGAACATCCTGAAGAAAGAGATTACTAAACCAATGGACTCACTCAGTCACTGTATCAACAGCTTGTTGACAAGTTAAAGAAGTTGGTCGTGCTTGCCGCTTGCCTCTATAACAGAGCTGTGAACAAACAACTTGTGTGCCACAGTAAGTCCTGACAGCGCTGGTAAACAAGTTTGGGGAATTCGTATGAATGTATTTAGAGTGTTGACATTTTGAGTAAAGAATGAAAAAAATAAAATCCTCAATAAAGCTATAAAGCTGTCTGCCTTTTCTTTTGCTTCCAGAAGCTGACCATTCAAAAAGAGAGTGGACTCGTAGGGAGGAATGCCTTGAGGAGACTGTAAGTAAAATGGCCTATTATCATTTAAAGATATGCCAGTTGATCCCCAGGATAAAATTAAATGTATGGAAAAGTACACAATATGTCATGCTTAAACAAACAAGACTAATCCTTCTGGAAAATGTGACCTTTTTAGCAAAAATCCCAAAACAGCACTTGTACATATTCAAGCGGCGTTCAGACTTCTAGTGCCCGTACAAATCATGACTCATGTCCTCTGGGAGCAAAGGAGAAAGTCTGATAGTGAGCAACAAGGAGTGATTATAACGTGCACAAAGTGCATCAAAGAAAGAATAAAGGAAATCAGAAAGACGGTGTACACTACAATACAGTAATCAGGCAACTGTTTACTTAATTCTGTTATCTTTGCCTGTGTTTCCTCTTTGTGTCTCTATCCATGGTGCTGAAACAGTACCCTTATTAGTCCAGGGATATTTTCACCATGAGCTGTGTTTTACAGTTACATATACCCGTGTCCTTAAAATAGATTAGCTGAGGAATGGTGCACAATTAATTTAGTCTCTAATGTTGTACATACCTTTTTTTTTAAAAATGTGTCCCATAATTGAAGATTCTGAAATGTTTATTTTTTTTTTATTTCAAATGATTATGTATCTGTATTCTGTCCATTTGCACTGATATCTTAGTAATGTGTGCACCATAGTTTAACTGGAAAACAGGATTTGAGCCATATGAACATATAAAAATATGTTCCTCCCTGATAACAGGAGGATAGAGCCTGCTGTGAGATGAATTCATTGACAGTAGCAATAGAGAGGGGGTACACTTGATAATGAGGCATTGCATTAGACAGCTAAAGGCACGGCGCACTTTAAAATGAGTGAGAGAAGTGTGAGAAGAAGAGGGTAGAGGAGTATAAGATAGAACATGACAAGACTGTTGGATCTACACTTATTCTCTCCAGCTGAGCTGTAGCTTGATCGCAGCACTGGGACTAATTTCTTGGCAGTTTTAAAGGAGTCTGCCTTTGTAGGCGGGCGAAGGTTTAGATGGAATAACTTGAACATATTTCCCACAAGTCCCTGAGTTTGAGAATTGGGACAGTGTGGATTGCTAATTGAGTCAATTATAAGGGTATGTGTGAAGGACAGCTAAAAGCTCATGTTTTACATGTCAGTTCACAACACATCAGAGAGGCAACTTTCTTATGTGTGTATGTCCACAGAAGAACTATGTGGGTGCAAAATTGTAAAGTTACCACTTCCTAAACCCCAGAAACCATTTACATACAATACAATAAACCCCATGCTTGTAACTCTCGTCATCCTTTTAGACAAGCTTTTCAGTAGTTGATGCTTTTTGCAATGTAGCACACGCTGCTCCTATAGCTTCAGCAGCAATTTCAGAAAATATCAGCCTTTCTGAAATTTCTGAGGGCTACCAGCCTCTCACAGAGGTTTGAGATGAGAGATGCTTTCCTTGTGCCTACAGGGAACCCTAAAACACACACTAATGGATTATAATGAGCTTAATTTGCTCTAGGATGAGTGATAAGGCTGTGAGAGCACCGAGGCATATCTTAAGCTTCCATTTTCCCCATATTTAATACGGGGGAAGTGAAGACAGAGGAAAGAGGCATTACGATAAAGTCAAGTAGGCAGAAGAGATAACAAACATGATTACATTATGAAAATCCACTTGTGCTTTCATATCACCTGAAAAAAGCACACTATATATAGCCAGTCTGTGTTAGGACTGAGCAGCCGGTGAAGTTACAATTTCTAATAAGAAAAATGAGGGCCAGTCGTTTGTTTTGATGCATGCGGGCTATTATAGCATTATTATACATCACTAGAGAAGGCACTCTGGCTGAATCACAAAACCGCAAGACCCTGCACTGGAGTTTTTACAAGGGAAATTAAACTCACTTGTTAAAAGGTAAATAGACATTTTTGTTGTCACTGTGCAGCATGATAGTGGGTGTGCAACCAGCTGGTTTTACCTGGCGCTTTTGTGGGGTTTTTTCTCTTTTTTTTATCATCTGGCTCCAAGTAAGAACGAACTGTTATCTCTGTGGGTTCACGGACCATAATCCCCTTTTCAGTATTCTGTTTGAGCTTTTGGAGCATGATTAGATATGGCAAACGTGTTGATCTGCGAATGCCGAACAGCTCAAATGGAATAGAATGATAAAATACGGTTGGTTTGCCTTTGTAATGGCTTACTAAAGTACAGAACAGATACAAGGAAATGGGCTCAGAGTGGCTCACGCATAATTTGAGCGAGTCACCTGTAGCTGGTTGGGAACATGTGGATCAGACCTCGGCATCGCCGTCCTCTCAATCCCCTTGAAGATATCATTTTTCTCAGTCTTCGTCTTCATATTTATATGCAGAGACATACCTACAATCACAAGATGCTTCAACAGTGTCAGCTTTGAAGTGGGCAAACACAATGTGCTTTTCTGGTCTAATTAATGCACCAATTAAGAAAAAGGAAAACTGGCTTCCCAAGGGCAGCTTTCCCATGCTTTACTAATTAAATCTGGGAAACATGAGTGATATGCTTCCTGATCAGATGTGACACCTTGTTTCTTGGTGCAGATAGCTACACTAGGTACACCCAGCCACCCCACCGCACGGAGACACACACACACACACTCACACACACAAAAACAGGTACTGCGATGTTTAGCATTTTGTAGTTTGCACTATTGAAAATGAAGCAAATTGCTACACGGGACCAAACTAAAGTCAGTATTTAAGTTGGAATCAGATAATATAATTCACATAATACATTCTCTGCGAATTTGACAGTGCACAGAGACCAACTCTGGAAAGTTTTGATGGACACTACATGCAACAGAAAATATGAGGTCGGTCAAATTTGGTTTTCCAATACTTTAAGCACAAACAAAATTCAATTCTCCTCAAGTAGCAGCAGAAGTCTGAGAAGTTACTATTTCAAGCACTGCTAGGGAAGAATTTCTGTGCTTTGACTGACACGTTATTCATTATTTCATACCAAGAACTGGCATTAACTAAAATAAACTTTTATTCAATTTACTTTACAGAGTCTTGCCTCAATTTATTACTATATGCATAACTTCCCCTTTAAACTACAAGTGTAAAATAAGCTTGAGGTAAGCCGGCACCCGTTATTGTTGTATTCACTTTACACAAACATTAAGAAGTAAATGATAAACTTATTGTGCTGCCGTGTCCGTTGAAGCAAAAAAGGAAAAGAAAGGAAGAAATTAAAAAGTTCTCGTCACAGGAGGGCAAGTAAGGCCAGCTTTTCAGAGTAAAGACAATCTGATTTAAATGCTAAAGTTAACTCATTAATCACAATTTAAATGCAGCTCACTATAAACATGTTCTGGATTTCTGGCAGACTGAAATGTAACCTCTATTAGGCATGCCTGAGCTTTACTGGGTGGAAATAAACTCCAAAGAAGCATTAAAAAGTGTGAAAGCATTAAATAACATTCATTCTACAATTGTTATGAAGTGCTGTTGGAATTTTTAGTAGCTAAAGATTGTTTTCTACTTACTTGAAATTAGTTGCCAAAAAGAAAAAGAAAGAGCAAGGCTACCATGGCAGGACCCTGCAGTTGTCTGTGCCCTATTTCAGTGTTAGGGAGTAACGGAATACATGTACCGCCGTTACGTATTTAAAATACAAAATATGAGTAACTGTATTCCGTTACAGTTACCGTTTAAAAAGGTGGTATTCAGAATACAGTTACTTTGTTGAAATAAATGGATTACACGGCGGTACTTTCCTGTTTCATTTTGTCGCAGGTCAGGACTGTTTGGGTTTTGTTTGACAGCTACGTTCTGTTGTTCCAGGCGGCAGCGTTATGGTTGCCATGGTTACAGGGCGACGCTCTCTCTCTCTCTCTGCGACTGCGTGTTTCCTGGGTGAGAGAGCGCCTTTTCGTTGTTGTTGTGCTAAGCTAACAGGCAGAATGCTACAAGCATAGCTCTAAAGAATGTAGCATCATGGGCAGTGTAGTCCGTGTTGCAGGGAGAATGGACTGCCATACACGTTATGGGTCTGTGAGCGAGGAGGGAGAAAAAGGCGAGTGGAAAGGTACGAGTTGTCATCGAGGAAAAACGGGAGCTGGAAGCATGTAAATATAATAATAACCACTTCAGCCAAGAAGAGTGCCTGACGAGCCCAGTTGTAAGTACGCTATTAAGACTCGACTGTACACCGTGTTCGTGTTTTCCTCCGAAACAATAAGTTCCGTTGGAGCAGCCTTTCAACGCCTCTCTCTGGCTCTCGCAAGAAAAGTTGACCCACACAACAAAGTAAAGCTAGTTTTCGGCTACGAGCCGACAGCGACCCCGCCGTATTAGTCAGAGGTCCCTTTACTACAGTTCGGAGTCGCGAACCTTCAGTAATAGTAATAAATCACACGGCAATAGTACATTCACGTTGTTGTAAAAAGCATGATAATATATTAAGTAATCCAAAGTATTCAGAATACGTTACTGTCATTGAGTAACGTAACGGAATACGTTACAGAATACATTTTGGGGCATGTAATCTGTATTCTGTAATGGAATACATTTTAAAAGTAACCTTCCCAACACTGCCCTATTTAAACCGAATCCTTCTCATTGCAATTTATTTCAATCTATAGCTTTTACATTGTATCAGAGATTAAAAGAAATGCAATTTTGATCTTTTGTTATAAATTACTTGGCTGAATTCTTTATCGCCTGGTCGTTATTTTACAATTTTTTGACAAAAAGAACGACATCTAAACTTCGACAAGCGTAACAAAGAGATAATTTCAGAGGTTATCTGTCAGAAACTTGATCAAGGCGCTGCAGCTGTGATTCATTTTGCATTCAACAAACCTGAAGCTGACAAATAGAATTAATTGCTTATTGACAAGTTTTGCCCTTCCTTTCCTTTTCCTGGTTTCCATCTCTCTCTCTTTTACAAGCTTCTTTATTTCATTCATTATTATTCTCTCTTGGCAAGAAAATTAACAAATCTTTTCAGAGTGTCAGTGGCAACCTGGTGTATTTATAAATGCAGCACTGTGGAAGTATAGGAAGAACAATGAATATTTAATGGCTTTGTTCTTGTCCTCACCTTTCCTCCTGTTGATCCATCCTCTCCCAGCTCAAAAAACCCTACACAAAGCCAGCAGTTTGTTTATTCTAGGTCTTCAGCAACTGACCGCAAACAATATTGGGTATCACTGGCCCATGACTATCATATATTGCTCATTTTAAACAGTTGCTTTTTAGTGATGACATTTTTACTTTTACTTTTTCACCTGGTTCTACCTGTGCAACAAGGTCTTACAACTGTATCAGGTGATCAGTTTTGTTTATTTGCATTACATTTGCATTTGAACACATACATTTCTCCAGAAAAGTCAAAGCCACAGTCTCCAAACCACACATTGTAGCCGGTCTCCCTGCCAACTTGTAAACCTTCGCTTTCACTCTTGCTGCTGTCCTTTGGTCACAAATAACCCCTGGCACTTGTCTCCACCCACTTCACTCTCCCTTTGCTCTCATCTTCTCCTCTCTTGTGCACTCTGTGTTGCTTTGGATGGCAGACCCCAGGAATTTAAGCGCATCCATCCGCTGCTCCTTGCAGCTTCACTGTTACACCTGTCTCCCTCTCATTTACACATATATTCTGTCGTGCTTCTACTTACTTTTATTCCTCTCCTTTCCAGGGTGTACCTACACCTCTACAGGATCTTGTCCACCTGCTCCGAATTCGCTAAAGATCATAATGTCATCTGCAAACATTACAGTCCATGGAGATTCCTCCCTGACCTCATCTGTCAACCTGCTCATCTGATCTCATCCCCTGATCTAATACCAACCCCACCTTGAAACTACCGTAATTGTCAGGCTATAAGCCGCTACTTTTTGCACAAGCTTTGAACCCTGCAGCTTTTAGTCAGGTGCGGCTTTTCTATGGATTTTCCATGATTTTTGTGATATCGTAAGACGATTTGTTTTGTTTGTTCCGCTGTTGTACGGCACTACGTTGCCTGGCGGAAGGATCGGGGTTCAAGAGTGGTATGTTAGTCACATGTCCGTCCGCCAGGCAACGTAGTGCCGTACGAAGTAGCGCGAAAAACAAACTTCAAAGTAGCGCTACGCATTCAGCGGGAGGCGTGGATGACGAGCGGCGATAAACTTGCGAAAAGCAAGTTATGCTCAACTCCACCGGTGGATTCTGACAGCGTGGAAAAGTGCGAAAACATCCACGATCACCAACGGATTTTGAAGGGCTGGACTGCTGCATGATGGAGAGGAGGACACCGCCACGGCCCTTCTGAGGGTGTTCGACTCTGACACTGACAACGAGGATTTCTTTGGTTTTGAAAGTGACAATGAAGGAGAGAAGCGGAGAGTGGATGACGAAGCCATCCTGAGCCTGTTAGTATCCGACATTGGAGAAGAGGACTTTGGTGGTTTTAGAGCGCAGGAAGAAGAGAAAGATGGTGAATGACTGACTTTTCTTCTTGTTAAAGCCGTGTCACTGCACCTGAGCCTAAAAGGTAGTCCGAATCTATTTTTCTGGTGTGCTGTAGGTTACTGTTATGTACTACATGTGCAAATATGTACCCATAACTTGTTTTTCAAAATATTAATAAAAGGGGTGTGTCTCCAAACAGCCATCTCTTTCCTGACAATTCCCTTTGTGCATATTCTCTTACATATGATAAGTCAACATTGAAACACCTGCGGCTTTTAGTCAGGTGCGGCTAATGTATGTACAAAACAGGATTTTCCCCTGATTTTAGCTTGTGCGGCTAATATTCAGGTGCGCTTTGTAGTCCGGGAAATACGGTACATAGCCACAAATGAAAAATAATTCTGCAGATCAGAATTGCCCTTATATGTTAGTGTTTTGCAGCTACATATTCGTACTTGTAAATTGGAGCATGGAAACTTTTCAAAGAATAACAGTTTTCTCAGAAGTCTGCCTCAACCTTGCTCAACCTTCCTTTTCAAGACTGTGTCACTCTGCACCAGGTCTGTGCTTTTGATTGTTAAGAAAATAATTAATTTCTTCAACACAAGGTCTAGACTGGAGAGTCTAATTACAGGAATGGGCAACATTTGGTACGCTGAAATCATCTGTTAGGTGAATAGAATATCCACATTTATTGGATTTGACTGCTGGAACAAAAAGAATCATCATTTTATATCTTAGCAAATTTTGATGAACAGCAAGCCACCTTTTGTTGCCAAAATATTTGATTGCTCCTTAAAAGAAAAATGTTTTGTTATTATCTTCAAATGCTGCCTATTTTGCAGGAAGGTGTCCTTTCATGTATTGCATTCTTATCCTGACCTTAACTTCCCAATGTGAGGTCCTTTTGATTTGTTATCCTGCATTTTAAATTTGGATTTGTGTGTTAACTCCAATTAACACTTCACTTCAGTCCTGAAATATTTATATTTCATTATAAAGCAAAAGCAGAATAAAAATAAGACACCATTAACATTACTACACTATTACACATTATACTGATACTAACTAGTTGATGAAGTAAGCAGCAGGTTGGGTCTGATGAAGTCATGTCTTACAAATGTGCAGATGAAGAGCTGGTTCAGAAAAAATACAGACAGTGAGTCCAAGGGCTGTTTACGTAGTCAGCCTTCACAGCTCAGTTAGTCACTGTGAAGGGCAGTCTCACCCCCAACTCCTGAAAGATTTGCACTTGATTAGCACTCGATAATACTTCAGCATCCTGTCTGAGCACAATAAGCAGTCCAGTAGTTTCTGTTTGGGATAGATACCACAACAGTGTAGCTAATTGTTCCCTACTGGTGTTGTCACTGCTGTGGGACTTTTCATCATGGTAGAAATTATATTACAAGCTTGTTGCAGCTTAGCAGGTGGGAGACATTTGCCCTCTTACATATGGTTGACACTTTATAACTACACTGTCTCTGCATGTGGACCTTAATTGACTCAAGTACAAGGAGCTTTAAGGTTATTGTGTACTGTGAGATTTGGTATAATCAATCACATGAGGCCTTACAGTGTAATCAGTAAGCACTTTTAACCACCAAATCAATTTGCACAAGATACACAAGATGCTGCTTCAGATCATTCTGATTGCCATTATTGTATTTACGTGATAGTGTAACATTTGGCATACAAAAAGGTGAATATATTGTCTTCTCAGCTGAAGCAATGCCCAGCAGTCTGCAGATCTCTTTGAGTTGTTTTTTCTGTTATCTTCATGTTTTTTGTAAGTGTACGGCAAGGCGCTCAGTGAGAAAGCTGACTATAAAAGAAGCAGTCGAAATTTTGAAAATAAATGTATGAAGGTGCCGCCACTAAAATGTATTTGCCTCTGTCCCCACTGTACCGATAGCTGCTGTTTATATTTACTCTGTGTTCTCAGTCTCATGTTTTTTTTCCCGCCTTATGCACATCTGAGCCTGGACTCCTATAGTATACACATGCAATGAAGAGCCCTGAGCCAGAGAATGCTCCTTTTGAGGGTTAGCATTTCAAACTACTTCATTCCTTACTAAAAACAACTCAGGTGTGTCAGGACTTAATTTTTTTTTGCCTGCAATATTGTTTTTCCTGTAGGATAATAGTGATAGTGATAATAGAGTGCGCCCCTTATAGCTGTTTGTGCTCACATCAGTTACGCTCACATGGCTCCATCTACCTTTGGTTGGTTTGCCATGTGTATGAATTTGAAAAAGGTTTTAGCCCGCAGAGAGTCTGAGCCCATAATGTGTCTATAATCCTGAAATGTTGCTTCTAGAAGTGTTCTTTCAGCATCAAGATGGAAAATATGCTCTCCTTGGTCCAGTAATTGCAGTTATAGACTGCGTCCCCTATCGTCTTTGGGAGAAAGACTTTCTTTTCCTTATCCCTGTGAGATGGAAAGCATGAGGTGACTTTAACCAACAGTCACAGTCGCTTTCATAGATAGATAGATAGATAGATAGATAGATAGATAGCATTTATGAATCCACAAAAACAGAGAGAATTTCATTCTTCAGCAAAGACTTTAAATTCTTTAAACGGCGTTGTGGGGTTTAGAGTGTAGTTAAGAGTGAAAGCAGTGACCCTGGGCTTTGTCTGAACCTACATAGGATGAATTTTTTAAAAATAATACTGTGTCACTACATCAATTCTAGTGACTGTTCAGAGTCTCAGCAGCCTGGCTCATTCCCTTGCAGGAATTTATCCTTGTCACATCTGCCTGTGAGTTCTTCATCATATAGACTCTTGATCATCTTCCTCTGCGTTTATTGTAGTAGATAATATCTGACAATTTATGGTAACAATATAGTATTAATTAACTTGCCAGAAAGGTTAGGGTATTTTCTATAGAAATCATGTGTGGATTATATTTCTAGTCTCATGGAGAAGAGAAGCATCCTTTGTCAGTAACATTTACATTTCTGCATGAAAGAAGTATTATAAAGAATAGATAGTAATAATAATAATGTATGTTTATTGGATAGAAAGTTCATTATATCACAGTATCGATCTCCTGGTCATCCTTTGGTATGGTCCTCCTGAAAAATCTTCTGGCTGTCTTCTGAAGCAGCTGAGATCTCCTGGCTGCCCTTTAGACTACTTCTGCCTGAGGCACGAAGTCTCCTGCTCTGCTGCTCTCCAGTCCCTAGGCTGCCTGCTCGAGGTCTCCTGCTCACCTCACCTTCAGTCCTAGAGCTTTGCAGTGCGCCTCAGTGCTCCTGCACTGCTCGTTTTCATTACTCATTTCAGCAGCATGGTGTGTTTCCTGACTCCCTAATAGATCCCTCAGTAATCATTACTAACCAACTGTTTCCACCTGCTCCCTGCCCGTTGATCGAGTGTGCCATGTTGTCTTTGTACTTTTGTACTTGTTATGGACATGTTCATGTTCGTGGCTGTTTTGTTAATTTGCTTTCACATATCCAAACCTGCACCTGTCTGCAAACCTGACAGTCAATCTCTAAGCTTTTGTCATAGTCATCATTTTCACAATTCATGTCATTTCACTGCACCTACTTACCTGTTTGTCACCGTCTGAGACCATGACTCTGAGGCCTTCACCCATACCTAAACACTTACAGCTCTACACAGCAGCTTTATTATTCTATTCCCTTTGTTATTTGTGTACAAAACCAGAGTGGAACACACTTAACTCATAAAAATAAAATGAAACTAAAATATAAAGAGGCAGCATGTACTGAAGCATGTGATTAGTCTGATAATCTTTATAGCTCAAGATATATCCAGCAACAAGCAGAGAACAGTATGTCATTAGTGTAGCTCTATAACAAAAAATCAAAAAGGGAGGACTATGGAAATATGTTTGTTTGTGATAAGAATGTGATTTGTGTGGTCCCCATGACTGGACAATTACAAAATATAGTAAATAAACTCAGCCAGGAAGCCAGGAAGGTGAATTGATAAAAAATAATAATCAGGCTGACTGAATTAATAGAAACAATATTGATAGCACATTGTTAACACATCAGGAGAGAGGACTTTAATCACAAGTTATTTGTACCCTGTTCTTTTGGTGTTTTAGCTCTATTCTTTTAGTTAGAATTGCAATAGTGTTAGGTAAAGAACAAATATAGACTCGCTTAAAATCCTTAAAATCCAAATTCTCCCTTAATTAAAAAAACTGATGAATTAGAGATTTTAAATGGACCATATGAGGTAGATAAAATGTATAGAGCAAAGCACAAGGATAAGGTTAAATACGGATTAGTGTTTTAAGTGGTTAGCGACTAGAATAGAAAAGCACTAAATAATTATGAATGCACTTAAAATCTGTTTCCATCTTCCATTAATTCTGACACTGTTTTAAGAGAACAGGTTGGTTTTTAGGATGTAATTTTTTATTTATTTTTTTTACATTTCCATCTCTTATTGCAGACAATACATATTCCAGAGCAGACACGACACCACGTCAGTGTAGGAACTAAACCCCTTTTGTGACACAGAAAACATCGTTTTAAGCCTAAATTAACTTTGCTTTTCGCTACAGGCTCATACTATTATCAGAGGTGCGCTGAAAACAGTCGACTTTTGAAGTAGATGCAGTGTCTGTCTGCTGTGTGATTGGAAAATAAGACTGTGCAAGATGTGGAACAAGCAGTGACACAACATGTGGACAGGGACTTGCTCACACTAATTAGCATGCAAAACAAAAGAGATGCAACTCAGCAACTATGGCACCAATAATCTATGAGAAGACAACAAACAATGTGGTGCAAGCTAAAGGGTATCTTTGCTGGAACATACACATGAAAAAGGTATGTTAGTTTGTATATTTGAATGATTATTTATGGCTGTTGACATTATTTTTCGCTGGAGATGCCCCCAGAAAACAGTAGGGTATTTAATGCTCTGGAAAAATGACTATCAGCAATTTAATGTTTTTCCAATCAAAGGAACTGATTTAATTGGAAACCGAAAAAATTTGCACATCTAACAATGAGTATCTGAGGAAGTAATGCATGAGAAGAGAAAACTAGAGTTTATCATGTTAATTGTAACTAGTTCATCTGTGAGGCCATATTAGCATCTGCTGAGAAGAAAGGACTGATGTATGTAAGACAGCTATATCTTTGCTGTCATGGAAACATAAATACATTTTTCAACAGACAGTGGTGGTGAATGGTTAAGAACAAAGGCTGACAGTGTTCCCACATGGCATACTAATATATTCTGGGTAAAAGTGTGGTTCTCTCCTCGTTAATAGCCTCCTGGTCTGACAGATGTGTAGGGGTGGCTGCCATTCACCCTGCGTAATAATCCAAAGTGTGCATTTAAGCAACCCATTTTCAACCAGACTGCCTGCAAAAAATACACAAAAACAAAGTACATTTTTTTTAAGACTAATGCACTTTGATACAGCCACAGAAAACATGCTTGATGTCTTTTTCACAGAGCAAAATTATCGTGTTAGGGCATTTATTTTTGTCTTATGATCAGAAAACAACTTTCAAATGTCTGTGGCTGTTATGTTTCTTTTTTGGTGACATGTAATGATTCAGATATAGAAGTTGAAATGATGAAAATGAAACAGTTTTCGGACATGCATCATAAAAAAATCTAAATTCTTGGATTATATTGTGATTATTTTTTCAAAATGTCAGGGTAATCTAACCATTAGCTACTGCAATATATTTATTCTGGACCGCCATCCCATAGCTGACACAAACACTCTCCTCTCTAGTACCACACATCTGTCCTGCAAGGTTCAAATTCCAATGTTGAACAAGTAATTGGGTATGTGTGCATGTCTTACCCAGCAAAAGATGACAACTATTGTTTCACTGTCACAAAGGTAGCTGTTTAGTACCTTGTTCAGTATATACAAAATACAGTATTTGCATCTGCTAGCTAACTAGCATTCCTCAAGTACGTTTTAGTGGTGAGGGTGTCTATAATAGTAGTTAATACTAAGGAGGACAATAAAAAGGAGCATCATTTTCATTAAGTGATTGATTGATTCTCTAATTTAGTATTACCCTATTGTATTAGAAATGTGACGTTACATAAATGCCATTGCAGTACTGAGCGTTCAGTGATTTCTTTCCACTACTTCAGTACCACTTCACAATACAAAGACCTTAAGAATCTAGTTCACAAGCCCACAAACCCCATTTCTTCTGAGGTTCTGAAATCAATACAGTATCAAAATTGAACATACTTTTTGTTTAAACAAACAACAAGTATGTACAACATCTTATAGGTCCCTTGCTGACCATGTGCATGTGAGCTCTGTGATTTCATAGCTGATTTCTAAGTAGCACAGAGGTGCTTTGCTGTTTTCAGAGCCCCGAGGCATTACAGTGGAATAATCTTTGCAGACCACCTGAAATGTGAAGAGAAAATAGGCAGTGGAGCTAAAGAATATGAGTGCTTCTATGATTCAGTTGTTGGATAAATGTAACAGTTACAGTACATATAGCTGGAGTCAAAGTAGTGTCAAAAATTAAAGACAACAAAATTGCAGCCAGTAAGCAGCACTTCCAACTAGATTTGACAAAAAAAACCCCAAACACTTATATACAGTTTTCCATATGTTTAAAAGTGTCCTTTTAAGTAAGGTATCTCCTAAGTCTAAAAGTCGTTGCGACACCAGTGCCTTAATCTTTTTAGCAGGATAAGTCAAACATGACATAAGTTCCCCCAGAATAACAGGAAGTAACAAAATAACAGAAACCAGCTTTATATAAGAGGATCACGGCTGACTCTGAGAATGACCAAAAATAAAACAATTTATATACGGTCGGAGGAAAGGCAAATATGTTTGGATACAGCGCAGAGGTCAGAATGATGATCATTTCATCTACTGTGGAAAACAGTAATCTTTCTAAATAAATTGCTGATTTGCCTTTGAAGCATTTTTAGCAATTTTGTAAATGTTTTAGATATTGGTGTGTGTGTGTGTGTGTGTGTGTGTGTGTGGTACAGTATGTAAGTACATACTGCTAACTGGTTTAAGCACTCTAAAGACAAATAGATGCACTCTGCTACTCCACTGAATTCTTTGTTGTTTCTTTGAGATTTGTAAAATAAACTAACTAGGGGCGTAAGGTCAGAGCTTCTACTAGAGGGTTATGAGGAATTTATTGATGATTCACACTAAAAGCAGTAAGACCCAGAAAGTTTCCAGTGCAAAAAGAGACAGATAAATCAAGCAAGTAAGCAAGGTTATGAGAAAAGAGTGAGTACTGCTCTTGCCTTCTAAAACGCTCTTATTACCAATGCCCTCTTTATAATCACGTCCTCCCACAAGAATGGTGCAGCAGGAACCATTTTAAGCATAATATTTAATCGGATAAAAGAGACGGAAACGAGTTCTGAGGGTAAATGGCCTGTATTTTGTATAGCGCTTTTATTAGTCCCGCCTAGGGACCCCAAAGCGCTTTACACACCCAGTCATCCACCCATTCACACACTGGTGGAGGCAAACTACAGTTGTAGCCACAGCTGTCCTGGGACAGACTGACAGAAGCGAGGCTGCCATATCGTGCCATCGGCCCTTCTGGCCAACACCAGTAGGCGGCAGGTGAAGTGTCTTGCACAAGGACACAACGACCGAGACTGTCCGAGCCGGGGCTCGAACCGGCAACCTTCCGATTACAAGGTGAACTCCCAACTCTTGAGCCACAATCACCACGAGGGTGAGGGTGGCTGGCCTTCCTTTAGAGATAGTGTGAGGAGTTCAGCCATCAGGAGGGGCTCAGACTAGAGCTGCTACTCCTCCAGATCAAAAGGAGCCAGCTGAGGTGGTTTGGGCATCCTGCAAAGATGCCTCCTGGGTGTCTCCTGGGTGAGGTGTTCCAGGAATGTCCAACTGGGGGGAGGTCCTGGGGCAGACCCAGGACACACTGGAGAGATTATATCTCTCAGCTGGCCTGGGTGCTTTGGTGTTCCCCCGGACAAGCTGGAGAAGGTGACCGGGAAGAGTCAGGTTTGGGCTTCTCTGCCTCGGATGCTGCCCTCACATCGGACATTTAACAGACCTATTACCATGAAGTATTGATCTTAGTATTATGTTTGAATATGAAATTGCGACTGATCATCAGCCCATGCCCGAGCCTGGTTCTGCCAGAGGTTTCTTCCTGTCAGAAGAGAGTTTTTTATTCCCACTGTCTGCAGAGATGGACATAAAGTGAATAGTTTTCCTGTTCTCCATTTAAAGTGAGACCATATATGATTTGTTGAAAAGCACCCACTGCTATTACAAGGTATAACTGTCAGCTGTTAGTTATTTTAAAGGCATTTTTCTGTGGTCAGCAAACATGCTCATTATTGTCAGTTTGTACACATCTCTCTAAAGTTTGCTAACAGCAGCCACATTGCTACTGACCTTACAAAGAAAGGCTGCAATGTTACAATATTTTGAGTGCACTTATATGAGCTAGGGTGTGTTTTAAAACTCATGAATTCAACTGTTCATCTGTGGGAGGAAGGCAGTTTTTGAGTTGTAAAACTGCTCAAACAAGGCCAGTGGTGGTAAATTGGTAAATTGTAGTGAATGGAACAAAACTGTTCATTGTGGAGACACACAAAGATATTAGATTCATGGTTGAAGGATATTCTGTCATAAGTGAAAGCGTTTCATCTAGTCAAAAGGAGAGAAAGGATTAAATAAGTTGTGTTGAGTGAGTGAAAAAGTGGGAGGAATTGTACATATAACGTTTCATTGTTACTAATTCACTGGATTGATAGCTCTTAACAAGTAAGCACAAATGTTGATAACATTAAATTGTGTCGTCAGGTGAGATTATGTTTTTTTTTTTCAAAATAGGTATTGCACAGATGGCTTATTCTTTATTGTGCTGAAAACCTCCTTAATGGACTTTTTATGTTTTTGTTTGTATGAGCGATGATTAAAGTAGCTCTTGCGTGCACCCATTTCAATGATGTTCTGTTGATCAGTATTTATCAGAATAATTAAAAGCCTGCAACATAATAAAACCTTTTTTTGAGGATCCAAAGTCTGTCATCTGCTACTGACAGTGATGTGGTTTTCTTTCTAAAGGAAGAAAACCAAACATATTCAGTTATTGCTACAGTCACAATAGAGAAAACAGTGATTGGAGACAACAGCATAACCAAAACAAGAGCACTCAGAGCGCACAACTCCCACCGAAGGGCAAGGGCTGTACTAAAACTTTAATGTTTTGTGTTGATGTCAGCATTGGTAAGATGGAAATCTACTGTAGTAGATTCATCTTTTTTGTCATTGTGAAGTCATATTATGTTCTATTGAAAATACAACATATTATGTATTTATGTTGTAATAAAATAAATGCTTATGTCGCCCAATGACCAATGCATTGCTTTAAAGTTTAAAGATGATCCAGTGGAAACTAAACCCTTTTCCTAATTTGTACGATGCTGACCGATGACCTATGACCTTGAAGCATTACATGTTCATAATTTTGTTGCAAGCATGGCATGTAAAAAAATTGTGTATTTTATCATCTTTACCAATATGGTTGAGGCAGAACTGGCTACAATCTGGCTTCTGTGAGCTGTAAAAATGTAAGATTTTAAGATATATTCATGCAGCGTGTAATCTTTATGGCATAGGGTGATGTCATGGGGCATCATATTGAAAAAACAAACGAATGTTCTACATGCGTTTCATATGATATATTACTCTATATCTGTCTCTTAAAATTTTCTTAAAATGTGTTTTAATGGTCAATACCGACCATGTGTGCTGACAATGAAAGTCAAGATCCAGAGATTCGTGTTCCCAGGATGGCAATTTTACTACAAAATGACATGTACACTTGAGAACTTTGGTGTTATATTGGAATATAACAAGAATACAGTCAGGTAGCTACCAGATGAGTGAAATCCTCTAATGCAAAGAGACACGTCATAGATGATGCAGAGTGACTGACTGTAACATTTCTATCTTTAGAAATTAGATGGTTTTTATTTGTGAATCTTGGCCAATCTGCACGTGACAGTCAGTCCAAGTTGGACTACTATTGCTTGGACACAGGATCCCTCTCACAAGGTGGCCTTTGTAATCAGTATGGAATTGAAAATGGCAGCTTAGAGATTAAGGTACACACTCAGCCTCCTGGCAACCAGCTCATGACTATTTGCAACTGAATGTGAAAAAATACAGTTAAACCACTTTTTCTAGTCGCAAGAAGGTTGTCCTTTTATTTCAATCTAGCGTGACGGAGCCATAAGGAAAGAAGTAAAGTCAAAGCACACAGGTTTCCTGAAAAAAAAAGTGTCATTACCTGGACCACTGCAGCAAGTAGGGACAGAAATAAAGAGGATGACAGTGACAGGTTAGACAAATATTGTATGTGTGTGCAGGAGAGGAGAAAGAGTGCCAGAGGTGACACTACAGGCAGTTTGTGTGTGAAGTGCACTTGATGAGGTGTGATCGGCCTTAATTCAAACCTCATCAAGCTGCTGGATGTCAATCCAACCACCTTCAGACACTATTTGACTTCTACTCATTTCATCACTCTGTTTCAACTCAATTCAAGCGAACAGAGTGCTGTGACAGGCTGTATTTAAGAACAATCCTTTTAATATTTTCACTAAGCTGCTGAATTTTTTCAGTGTTTCTTGTTTCATAAAATGGACCACGTTGGGTTATTTCATAGAGGAAAGTAAGTCTAATTTAGGGCCAAATAAGGAAGTGAAGAGAAGTGCACTTTTTTTGTTTCATTGCTGTGAAATGGAAATGTGGATAATACCTGACAGAAAAACAGATGTGGGCAACATCACACCTGAGCAAAAAGAGCTTAAAGTTTAATCAAGCCAGTGCAGTGTACTGGTGCAGAACATCACACCTCTGTCTTTTACCCGACTGAACAGAATGAGGGAAATGAAATCAGCAGGCTGGGATGTGGGCTGTCTGTAATCAGGTTTCACCGCCCTTCCCTATCGACTGCTGGGTCAAGATCATATAAGCATGCTGCTGTGTCTGCCCACCATCCTGTCTGTCTGTCTCACATGCCCTCTACCTCGATTCCAGTTTCACTGTTTCTCTCTCTGTAATGTTGCTGTGCTATGAAAAATGCCAGTCAAGGAATCAGAGAATAAGTGTGATACAATTTTAGTTGTTATTGGATTAGGATCAATTATAAATTAAAGCTCCTGATTCTTGCATTGTGACATTAACAAATAGTTCGATTAGTCTGAATTCATTCTTAATGAATGGCTCCTTAAAAAGAATTCATGCACAGTTGCAATAAGCATAATAGAGGCCAAACCCTAAGAGTCTATTGTGATAGGCACTCAGTAACAACAACAGCAAACAAGTGTGATCACGCAGAGTTCTTATGGTGGTATTCTATGTTTGCAGGGAGGGATTTTTACAGTGCACAGGAGATGACACAGAGTCAGCATGTAATGAGCCTTGATGAAACTTAATAGCAGTATTGTGAGATGGGGTGCGCTCCATTTCACTGTGATGGAAGAGCCTGTCTCTTAAAGATCCATTTGTGTCTTACCAAGGTCAGCATTTTGTCTTTAATGAGAGTAATCTCATGGAGGTGCAGTAAATACTGGAGCTGCCACCCTTACTTGAATATATATGAACATTAATAAAAGATTAGTGACACACAGAAACAAACAAATGGCAGCTCCGTCTCATGTTTCTTGCCTGAAGCCCCAAGTCACATGAACACAAACCAACAAAGCCCAACAATTTTGTGGTCCACATAAACAGTGATGTGATCCAAAAAGCAGAGTTAACCCTGTAATTGAATGACATCACTTGAACCACTTCTGTTTAGTTAGCATTACGATTACATACAGTATTTGTGCGACATTGTTCTTTCATGTTATGATTCTGAAAGTTGCCCAGTTTATTTATTTGAAATGGTTGCGCCAACATAGCTAAAAAAAATGTCATTCTCCAGCTGACCAGTTTATCAAATGTGTTAAATATTTAGTATCCCGGTGAGGGTGTTGTGATTGAGCAAGTGAACAAGCTGTCATCAATAAACAGAGCTATCTCTGGAATTTTGTTTATGCCACCATCTTCCAGACAGAAACTAATCAGCTTAGGCAAACAAGGCCTGGAATAAACCTTAATGATCCCTCACCTCTGAAAATCACTGTCAATCAGTCTAGCTCACTCAATCATGCTTTATTTATCCTATAAGCTCACAAAATTTTCTTCAAAATCTCTGTTTTTTTTCTCCTTCTTTTCCATTTCTTTTAGTTTAGAAATTAAATGAATCAAAATAAAAAAGATCAGGGAACCATGTGAACCATGCTGGAGGACATTTTTTCTGTCCAATTAAGGCTTTTCTTTCTAAACAAACAAATCTTAAAAATACCCAAAGAAATCTTAATCCTACAGCAAAGAGTAAGATAACAGTTTTAGTAAACATCTGGGGCCTGTTCTTCGTACCGCGCTAAGTGAGTTAGCTGGATGAGATTGTTGACGATTTCGCGTGATCCTGGATCGTTCGGTTCCCCGAAGCCCATCCGGGACTTGCTGTCATAGCAACAGAGCCGTAAGCGTAAACCTGCTGGGGAGCAGGTTTACTTTATGTAAACAGGATTAGATCGCGGCCACGCAGGTATGCCCGCGTCATTCATACGAAAGCAACAGCGATATTCCACCACTGTTTCACCATAAATAAATAACATCAATGTAACTAAAGACAATGCAGCACCTGATCCATTTATTGATTTCACACAGGTCATTTCCTAAAAAAGGGAAATGTACTATTAACATTCTATTACATGTATGTGATTATTACAGATTTAATTCATATTTCAGAGTAGCAATTGTAAATTACTTCGTGTAATCAAGATGAGAGACCACGGCTATAAAAGCGAAGGTGGATTTGGGAAGTCTGTCGCAGCCATGTCCTGTCCGTATACGCGAGCCACCCATTGCGGAAGGTGCAAGATTGATAAGGAGAGTCCTCAGAATTCAGCGTATATTGCGGGACAGACAGGATCCTTTAGCTCAGCGCGACAGTGTGCTCATAGAGAGATATCGATTTTCCCGTGAGGGTATTATTTACTTAACCAACTTGTTGACGAGGGGGTGCAGGACCACCACCTGTCTTTTTTTGCTCTGCCCTTTTCTTGGTTGCTGTTATAAACAAACAGATTATTCCAGGGTCTCTTTCCAAGAGACTAAAAGCAATATAAGTGATAAATATTACCATTCTGTAGAACATTCTTATATTTCACTTTTACCTGTTCCCATGTTCTAGTGGGTCCTGTTGTGGCTCTAATGTGAAAGAGGATAAAATATAACATATTATAATATAATGTAATATAATATTGGATAATATAGTGTAATATAATAAATCTACCCTACCGCCTACTGGTGTTGGCCAGAGGGGCCGATGGCGCGATATGGCAGCCTGGCTTCTGTCAGTCTGCCCCAGGGCAGCTGTGGCTACAACCGTAGCTGCCTCCACCAGTGTGTGAATGTGAGAGTGACTGAATAGTGGCATTGTAAAGCGCTTTGGGTGCCTTGAAAAGCGCTATATCAATCCACTCCATTATTATTGTTATTATTAAATTACTTACGAGTTTAATTTGTCAGCAACTTCCTGCCAGCCCTCGCTCCTTGCTTTTGCAGCCTTTGCAGTGTTCCCTTGCGTTCTGATTAAACTCTGAAACTCCTGAAATCCCTCACTCAAGAGTTCTTGCTCTGCTGCCGAAAAATACCGAGCCGAGCGCGCTCCGTCGACATTTTCGCCGACCAATCAGAGGGTTGCCGATCAATGTTTCTACTATCGATGCGTAGCCCCTTTTACGACACCCAGTGATGTCACATTACTGCGTCCAGCTGTACTAATCGTCAACAGCAGGTGTGTTCGGGGAACCGGATTAGCGCGCTCACGGTTAGCGCGATGGTTTGGTCTTGGATGTTTCATTTGATCTTGGATGTAGTAAGCGACGTACGAAGCACAGGGCCCTGGCATTAAATCTGCTTGTTTGCCATCATTTCCAAACAGAATTATCCTTGGAAATGCTTCACACTCTAACAATATATCCAGCCAATATCCAGTCCATCCGATTGTATGAGATCTAAGGTCAGAGCTCAAGAAAATTAATCCTGTAAAAAAGAAAAGCAATTATTGTTTATTTAAATTTAACCTTGACCCAGTTTTTACCAAAGCCAGCTCCAACTGTTATTGTTATCTGTCATCAGACAAAATTTGAATATTATAACTTGAAAACTGTGGACACTAGACTCCAAACAATCATACAGACAGAAAGACAAACAAATGGAACCAATTACATAGTCCCTCCCTGCAGGTAGAGAATTATTGTGACTGTGTGTCCTCTTGTTGCCTTTGAAATGTTAGCTTCAAAGATGGGGATCAAGCCTTCAATCATTCACAGTCAGCCATCATCAGCCATCATCAGAGTGACTTCAGTGCATCAAGGTGGTGATAAAACAGCAATAAAACAGCAATGAGAGAGAGTCAGTCTGCAATCAGTCTGCAATTCACTGGGGTCAAGTTGGTAATTACATGCAATCTGTTTCCATCAACATACATAGAACATTCACATTAAACAGAAATCCACATTAACAACTTACATTTGAAAAACAAATATCTCCACAATAGGTGATGGACTTGCTGCAGGATGGCAATTTAGATACAAAATGACATACACACTTTAGAACTTATATAACCAGAATACAATCGGTTGGTTACCAGATTAGTAAAGTCTGCTATTGCAATGAGACGTGGTATAGATGACGCAGACTGATTGATTGTAATGTGTCTGACAGCTATTATTTAGACATTTTCCTCTCACTAGGTGACCTTTGTAATCGGGAGCCAATCAAAAATGGACACTCAGAGATCAAGGGTGGTACACACCAACCAGCTGCTCACGGCAACTATTTATTATCACTACCTGTAACTGAATGTGAAAAAATACAGTTAAACCACTTTTACCTAGTCACAAGAAGGTTGTCCTTTTATTCCAGTCTAGTGCAATTGAGCCATAAGGAAAGAACTAAAGTCAAAGCACACAGGTTTCCTGAATAAAAGTGTCATTACATTGACCACTACAGCAAGTAGGGAAAGAAATAAAGAGGATGCCAGTGACATTTTAGACAAATATTGTATGTGTGTGCAGGAGAGGAGGAAAAGAGAGAGCTTCAACAGAAATAATCATGTAAAAGACAGAAGTTATTGTTGATTTAAATGAAACCAATCTCGACTTCAAGATCATCTCCTAATGCATCTCTGGACTGCTTTGAGCAATGCTGCCACTGTATTCTCATTCATTCAAAAAAAGAATATACAATCACAAAAAGCTCCAATACAATAAAAAGATACTGACTAACAAGAGGGGTCTAAAGAGGGTCTATAGTGCTCCTCTTGGCAATGTAAATGAGTTTGGCACACCAAGGAGGTTGGGTTATGAAAAGAAAAAAAACCACGTGGATCATGATGTGGAAGTGGGACGTGCAAGGGGACAAACTGGGATTTCCAGTGAGTGATCTGAAAGTAGCACGTAAGCATAATAAAACAAGCTTGATTGGTAGATAGAAATCTAAATGAGATGTAATTAGTCTCCCTAAGTTCTTCCATTTTTTCACATCTTGCATGAGCAGTTGCAACATGCTGTAGAAAGTTTTATGTGAGTTACCCTCAGAATTATATCAACGCCATGCTTAATTTTTTGAATAAGATCTACTGTACCGTATATTTAAATGTTCACTAGACTAATGAATACCTAGAGTTTGCACAGGTTAGAGCATAAGTAGTGTAAAGATTTGAAACTATAAGCTCTGAGTGTCACCATGACTGCAAAACCACTTTAAAAGAGGCAGTTGTCACTCCTCCCAGACTACCTACCTGTCACCTGAAGCGCCATCAAACCTGCTGTGACAAACTGACATGAGAGGCGTCTGCAAGCTGTCTTCCAACCAGACAGCCATGTCATGTTATCCAGCTCCGGGATAGCATTTGGAAAACCAGGGGATTAAACTGAACTTTCATTTAATAAGCAGACAGCATTCCAAAGATCGCTTGCACGTTGACACAATCTTGTGAAAAGTGGTATTTGTTTATATATTGATGGGGAGAGCAGTGTCAGTGACAAAACCATCAAAACCATCGCACTTGTCAGTAAACCAGCGGGCATCCAGTAAGCCTTTGACAAGATTTTAAGTGGTCAAAGGATAAATGGCAACTTACCATCATCATAAATCTGTGTGATTAGCACTTAAAAACACAAGATTAAATAATACAGAACTATTGATCATCCTATTTAACCATTCATACCAGTCTTCTGTGTGTTTGAGTCTGTGCAGTGTTATATAGGAAAAGGTTTTGTGATTCTGAATAGAAAATCAAAGTGCATATGAGAACTTAATTGCTTTTCTGTCTGCTAGTCCCTTGATGTCTCTGCAGCTCTACAAACTCAGAAAACTCCCCTATGCTGGAACTTGACTATTTCCACAGACCTTTGCACAGGACGACGGCACAACAGCAACCGCAGCTCTCTCCTCAACTTCACTTTCAAAACTCATCTCATGGCTCCCCAATCAGTGACATCTCTAATCTCTTTATATTTACTCCATCTACACGGCTGAATAACCTCAATGAATCCCGTCCCTTGTGTTTGAAGATGCCCATTATGCCAAACTATAATTAGGGAGTTCTTTAATATGAATATATAGATGCTCCAGTGGGATCATGCTTTTTTCTTCCATTTGTAGACTATTTATATTCTCAGTGACATCTCTGCTGTAACTCAAACCCAGACATCCAGGACTGTTTAATCTTAAACGCCCCAAATTTGTACACTTAGTATAGCAGGACATCCCCCAAAGGGATAGTGGACACCTTCTGGCACTTTGTTCAGCTTCTTGTCATCTCCCATCTGTGCTTCCCCTTGCTTAGCCTTTCAAATTTTAGCTTTAACCTAAAAAAATATTTCAGGTTTTCCTCTCTCATTTCCTCCACAGGTTGCCTCGAGCTGGTTGTATCAAATTCAAAAACCTGGCGTTTGAATCTAGCACCCCTATAGCCTTTGGCCTGAGTTTGCTATCACAGGACGGTTACAGATCTCATCTTCAAGCTATCTTCATGAGCCTCCTCCTTCCAAACCGTAACCTAGTCAGTCTCAGTGAGTGCAGTTATAAAAAAAGTTATAAAAAAAAGAAATAAAAGACAAACAAACAAACAAACAACTTGAATAAAAGCTGAAAATGAAAACAAAATTAAGCCTTTGTGAGTTTAATTATCTGGGTTGATGTTAAAAACATGTCTTTTGTTTCAGTAGCCTATCAACATTCAACAACACTGAAGTATAGGTGACCCTTTTAACTAATAACCAAACAATATAGTCAAAGGAGCTTGCAAAGAAAGGCGTCTGGACTTCTTTAAGTTACTTGAAGACGTTGTGTGGAATGATGTTGTGGAATGATCTGCCCTTGCATGTTAGGCAGGCCTCTTCTGTCTCTGAATTTAAAAGTCTTCTTAAAACATATTTATTCGCTGAAGCCTTTGGCATTGATTAGAGGGGTTGACTCAATTTGTTTTAACATGTTTTAATTTATTGTATCTATTTATTTTATCGTATCTCATTTTAATTTTCTTTACGTATGCTATTAACATGTACAGCACTTTGTGAAACCCTGGTTTTATGTTAAAGTGCTTTAGAAATAAAGTTGGTATGGTATGGTATGGTTTCACCTCTCATCCGAGAAGCTTCTTCAGTTCTAAGGTCAAATGGTGGAGAGTCCCAGATATAAACCTAGTGGGAGTAACCCCCCACAGGGGGACAAAAGGACCCCCTGATGATCCTCTAATCGCCTGAGACAAGTTGTGAAACTGGGTGTGGGTCCCAATCAGCCCGAGTTTTGGGTGAGTTCATTGTGAAACCTGGCCCCACCTTATCATGCGAATTCCTGAGATCAGATGGCCCAGGATGTGAGTGGGCGTTAAGGCATCTGGGAAGGGATCTCAAAACTGGATTATAGATGGCAGAGAGTTGGTGTCGTAAACCCCCGCCTCTGTTCAAAGATGGTCGCTCACAGTGGACATAGATGGCTTCTTTCACTCCTCTTTCAAACCATCTGTCCTCTCTGTCCAAAATGTGAACATTGGCATCCTCGAAAGAGTGTCCTTTGACCTTTAGAGGCAGATGGACTGCTGAGTCTTGTCCTGTGGAGGTGGCTCTTCTGTGTTGTGCCATGCATGAAGTGGCTGTTTGGTCTCTCCAATGTAGAGGTCTGAGCATTCCTCGCTGCACTGTACAGCATACACCACATTGTTAAGTCTGTGTTTTGGCGTTTTGTCTTTCGGGTGAACCAGTTTCTGTCTGAGCGTGTTGCTGGGTCTGAAATACACTGGGATGTCGTGCTTGGAGAAAACTCTCCTGAGTTTTTCTGATACACCGGCTACATAGGGTATGACAATGTTGTTGCGTCTGTCTTTCTTATCCTCCCTCACTGGTGTCTGATCTTCTTTTCTGTGCCTCTTTGCTGACTTTAAGAACGCCCATTTAGGATAGCCGCACGTTTTGAGTGCTTCTTTTACATGCATGTGTTCCTTCTTTTTTCCTTCAGGCTTAGAGGGAACATGTTCTGCCCGGTGGTGTAGGGTCCTAATTACTCTAAGTTTGTGTTCCAGAGGGTGATGGGAGTCGAACAGGAGGTACTGGTCCGTGTGTGTGGGCTTCCGGTAAACTTCGATGTTGAGTTTGCAGTTCTCTTCAATGTGCACAGCGCAGTCCAGGAAAGGTAAACAGTTGTCCTTTGTGTCTTCCCTGGTGAACTTGATGTTTTTATCCACAGCGTTAATGTGCGCAGTGAAGGATTCCACTTCTTGTGTCTTGATTTTGACCCAGGTGTCGTCCACATATCTGTACCAGTGGCTGGGTACTCTTCCTTTGAAAGAGAATAGAATAGAATAGAATAGAATTCAACTTTATTGTCATTGCACAGGTACAGGGCAACGAAATGCAGTTTGCATCCATCCAGAAGTGCTTTAGTGATATAGATATATTACAATATATATTAGCAATAGTATAGATATGTAAGTATACTACAGAAATGGGTCTATTATGGTATGTTACAATGTACACGGTATGAAGTATGTTGTGAATATTCTATAACTAAGTATGTAAAGGCTGTAGTGAGTACAAGCTATGTACAGGCTATGAACAGGATATAAATATGAAAAACTATACAGAATATGAAATAAATAACTTTACAGAAATCTGAGATATACAGCTATACAGAAATGGGAACTATGCAAGTTGTAAACAGTTGTAGGATTAAAGATTATTGAATGTACAGAATGATTATTTACACAGAGCTATACAGTAGTGCAGTTAAGATAAGTGAGGGTGTAGATAGTTTCTACAGAGGCTATATAAAGTGCTAGTGGTTGTGAGTGGTGGTTCACTCCATGTTATTATTGTGTGTTTGAGGGTACAGTTGTCCATTGTGGGTGTGTGTATGTTCAGTCCATGAGTTTAACGTGGGTCAGATGTCAGGAGGCAGAGTTCAGGAGTCTGACAGCTGTGGGGAAGAAGCTGTTCCGGTACCTGGTGGTCTTAGTCCGGAGGCTCCTGTGGCGCCTCCCAGAGGGCAGGAGGGTGAAGAGTCCATGTGATGGGTGACTGGGGTCTTTGATGATTTTCCCAGCCCTTTTCAGACACCGCTTCCTGTAGATGTCTTTTATGGCAGGAAGTGGTGCTCCGGCGATGCGCTGGGCAGTTTTCACGACCCTCTGCAACGCCTTCCGGTCCGAGGCAGAGCAGTTCCCGTACCAGACTGTTATACAGTTGGTCAGGATGCTCTCGATGGTGCAACGATAGAAGTTCACCAGGATGTCTGAGGACAGGTGGTTCTTCCTCAGGGTCCTCAAGAAGAAGAGGCGCTGGTGAGCCTTCTTGACCAGCTTGGAGCAGTTGGTCGTCCAGGTGAGATCCTCGGAGATGTGGACTCCCAGGAACTTGAAGCTGCTCACACGCTCCACAGCCGTCCCCTTAATGTGGATGGGTGGATGTGGGTCAGCATTCCTCCTGTAGTCCACGATGAGCTCCTTGGTCTTCTCGGTGTTAAGCAGCAGGTTGTTTGTGTCGCACCACTCAGCCAGACGATCCACCTCCTCCCTGTAGGCGGCCTCATCGTTGTCACTGATGAGGCCAATCACCGTGGTGTCATCTGCAAACTTAATGATGGTGTTGGAACCATCAGCAGGTCTGCAGTCGTGGGTGAAGAGGGAGTAGAGGAAAGGGCTCATCACACAGCCTTGTGGTACACCGGTGTTCATTGTGATGGTAGATGAGCAGTGGTTATCCAGCCGGACATGTTGGGGGCGGTTGGTCAGGAAGTCCAGTAACCATTTGCAGATGAGGGAGCTGATGCCCAGGTCTGTCAGTTTCCTGATGAGTTGTGAGGGGTGGATTGTGTTGAATGCTGAACTGAAGTCTATAAACAGCATTCTGGCGTAGGTGTTGTTGTTGTCCAGGTGTGAGAGGACAGAGTGCAGTGCGATGGAGACTGCATCCTCTGTGCTCCTGTTCTGGCGGTATGCGAATTGGTGGGGGTCCAGGGTGGGGGGGAGACAGGATTTGAAGTGTGCTAGGACCAGCTGCTCTAAGCACTTAGTGATGATGGGGGTGAGTGCTACTGGGCGGTAGTCATTGAGGCAAGATGGGTTGGAGTTTTTGGGTATCGGGACGATGGAGGTGGATTTGAAGCAGGCCGGTACCACAGCGTGGGCCAAGGACAGATTGAATATGTCTGTGAGCACTCCTGCAAGCTCCCCAGAACACGCTCTGAGAACACGCCCGGGGATGCCATCTGGACCTGCAGCCTTGTGGACATTGATCCTGCTCAGCACCGCTCCTACATCGGTGGGGGAGAGAGTCAGAGGTTGGTGGTCTGGCGTCATGTCTGCTTTGGTTGTGGTTGTGGGGTTCCCTCGCTCAAAACGAGCATAAAAGTTGTTGAGCTCGTTGAGGAAGGAGACATCAGAGGATGCGGGGGAGGGTTTGGTGGTCCTGTAGTCTGTAATGGTCTGGAGTCCTTGCCACATGCGTCGGGGGTTGGAGTTGGAGAAGTGTTCTTCTACCTTCTTTTTGTAATGGTGTTTGGCTTTTTTGATGCCCTTCTTTAGATTAGCCCTGGCTGTGCTGTAGGCGTGTGCATCTCCTGACCTAAAGGCGGTGTTGCGGGCCTTCAGGAGGAGACGAACATCCCGGTTCATCCAAGGCTTCTGGTTGGGGTACATGGTGATCCGTTTCTGGGTGGTGACACTGTCTGTGGTTTCGGAGATGTAATCCAGTACAGATGAGGCGTACTGGTCCAGGTCTGTGTGGGTGAACATATTCCAGTCTGTGTTTTTAAATCTGTCCTGGAGCACTGCGTCTGTCCCCTCTGGCCACACTTTAATTGTCCTCACAGCAGGTTTCACACGTTGGATGAGTGGTGAATACCTAGGTGTGAGGAACAGGGAGAGATGGTCCGATTGTCCAATGTGGGGGAGGGGTGTGGCTTTGTAGGCTCCAGCCAGGTTGGAATACACATGGTCTAAAGTCTTGTCTCCTCTGGTGTGGCAGGAGACATGTTGGTGGAATCTGGGGAGGACTGTCTTTAAGTTGGTGTGGTTGAAGTCGCCAGCAACAATAAAAGCAGCCTCGGGGTGTTTATTCTGGTGTTTGTTAATGGCTGCAGAAAGTTCTTTCATGGCTAACCTAGCATTAGCGTCGGGGGGGATATACATGGCAGTGAGTATGATTGAAGTGAGTTCTCTGGGGAGATAATAAGGTCTGCATTTGACCATTAGAAACTCCGCATTAGGTGAGCAGTGACTCTCAGTAGTAGTGGAGTTCATGCACCAAGCATTGTTAATATAAATGCACAAACCTCCACCTCTGGTCTTGCCGGAGTCATCTGCTAGCCTGTCGGCTCGGTGTGTGTGGCGTCCTGCTAACTCGATAGCATTGTCCGGGCAGCTGTTGTTCAACCATGTTTCGGTGAAAAACATGACATTTGAGTCCATAATCCGTCTGTTGTTAGAGATGGAGAGCCGTATCTCATCCATTTTGTTTGCCAGAGAACGGACATTGGCGAGGAAAATACTGGGTAAAGGCAGCCGGTGTGGTGTTAGCTTTAGCTTAGCCCGTAGCCCTCCGCGCCTACCTCGCCTTTGTTTACGATCTCGGCGCCGTCTGCGTGCACTTCCGCCCGGCCGGGGAGAGTGGGCAGCCTCCGGTGTTCTGGAGATCTCTGGGATGAGTCGGAGATCGGCGATAAAACTGTTGGAGTTGTGAGTCCAGATGTCCAGATGTCCAAAGAGCCAAGAGCCTTCCTTTCCACTTCCTCCATGTAAAGGTTGGCTACAATAGGTGACACGGGGGAGCCCATGGCACAGCCATGTTTTTGTCTGTAAAAGCCTTCGTTGTATTTGAAATATGTTGTGGTAAGGCAGAGGTCTAACAGTGTGCAAATCTGATCGGGTGTGAAGTTGGTCCTGTCCTCCAAGGAGCTGTCTTCTTGTAGTTGTTTTCTGACAGTCTCCACTGCCTCCATGGTGGGTATGCAAGTGAAGAGAGAGACTACATCAAAGGACACCATGGTTTCATCTGGATCCAGGGTAAGTTTCTGGACCTTGTCGGTGAAGTCATGGAGTTCTTGATGTGGTGTGGGGTGTTCCCCACGAGAGGGAGGAGCAAGGATGGTAGCAAGGTGTTTAGCAATGTTATAAGTGGCTGAGTTTATGCTACTGACTATGGGTCTGAGTGGGACAGCTTCCTTGTGGATTTTAGGAAGTCCGTAAATGCAGGGTATGGCATCCCCTGGGTAAAGGCGGTGATATGTAAGGCGGTCAATAATTTTGTCCTTTTCAAAGTCTTGAAGGCAAGCTATAACTTTCTTTTTGTAGCTGCCTGTGGGGTCTCGCTTTAAGGCTTCGTAGGTATTGTTGTCACTGAGGAGAGTAGTGATCTTTGTATGGTAATCTGTAGTGTTTAGGACCACCGTGCATCTTCCCTTATCAGCTGGTAAGGGAAACTCGGGCTGATTGGGACCTACACCCAGTTTCACACCTTGTCTCAGGCGATTAGAGGATCATCAGGGGGTCCTTTTGTCCCCCTGTGGGGGGATACTCCCACTAGGTTTATATCTGGGACTCTCCACCATTTGACCTTAGAACTGAAGAAGCTTCTCGGATGAGAGGTGAAACGTCTTCAAGTAACTTAAAGAAGTCCAGACGCCTTTCTTTGCAAGCTCCTTTGACTACGATGACCTGGATGACTGAGAACCTTCACAGACAACCAAACAATATAGATCTAAACTCAAGCTCAAATGTAACCCTTTGTAACCCAAAAAGCCCACTGCTGGCTGCTTTGCATTTCACCATAATGGCCACAGATGGCTAGCATGTTCCGTAAACGCTATATTTTAGCATGCTTTAATAATATCAACAATTAGCGATGTTTGACTCAGGTCAGTTAAATTAAGTTGATTCATCATTAATTAATCCAATTCAAGTACATTAAGTTGGAATAACAAAATTGCAGCAGTGCTAAAGCAATTTAATGATGTGGAAATCCTTTCCATATTTTTTTAATGTTCATTTAAATAGTTTTTAAAAAAAAAAATTTGTGTAGCTAAAAAACTGTGCAAGGTATGGGAAAAATATTCGCCATGGGGTGCTGCATGCAAATAAAAATTTAAGTAATGAGTCCCAGTGCACTCTTTATATCCAAGAAAACATTTGTCACTGAGTATTATGTATTTTGACTGCAAAGTGTGGATGAGGCTAATTTCTAAAATGCCTATGTACTTTGGGTCAATTCTCTGCCTTTTGATCTGAGAGTTTGATGTTTTTTCATTCTCTTTGTTGCATCAGTCATACGCTAATGAAAAAATAAATAACTTGGGACAGTGGGACACCAGGTTCCTCTTCCTCCCGTGTTATTCCTTCCATTGACTGAGCGCTCTATTTTTGTTCATAACCTACTGGAATTGTAGTTCAGTTTTCCCCCACCATCCTTTATACATGTATGCATCGACTCGTCTTTCAGACCTGCTTTAAAGTCTTTTGTTGTTTTCCAAATCCTGTGGTAACAGTGGAGCCAGAATAATTCATATGGCAGCTGGGATGCATTTGGGTGTAACACCTCAGGCCGTTTATAATTCACTATTCTGCCATTGTGTTCTAAAGATTTTCCTGAGCTTCCAGATAGAGAATGAGAAAGCATCCAGCTCGCTACCTAATGTCCTTTTCTTGTGCTTCCCCTTTGGTTTGTCTGTGGTGCTCCAATTCCTGATCACATCATCTTGTTACTCACCCCCTCCCCCAAAAAGCTCTCCATTTATTACTTAAGAGCTGAGAGACATCAAGCAGTAGTTTGTCTTGAAAGGTGCAAATTAGCCCAGGATCAATAACTAGTTTTAAACTGGCCTCATTGTGGTTACCTCAAGACACCATGGCAGTGTGTTCATACTTGATTTGGCTCAGTGTACTCTAGCTGTAGCCGCTCCAATCACACATTCGCATTAAATCAGAAAAGCCAATATGAATAGAAGTCCCTTGTTATTAGACCATAAATTAAAGACACGATTCCTGAGATTTCACAGAGGACCTTGTATTTGATGAATCATGCATGTGACACAACCAGTAAATCAGTTTATAATGTGGAGGTCTTTTGTGTGATGGACAGATGGAGCTAATTTATTCATATGGATTCTTGTCTATACATATAACACAACATACAAGAGGACATACATTCGCATTACATTTCTTTTTGAAATCCTTATTAATCTCAAAATAGCTTTTTTTAATGTGTTTTGTGTGCTCATGAATAATAGAAAAGTTTTTTTTTTCATTATATTTTGGATCTTTGAAACTCATTAACATGTAACTGGTGAGAAGCACTGAAATTGTTTCTTCCAACTGCAGACCTTAGTCCTCTGTTTTACTTTAATAATGTATCACAGTCAAACAGGAGCCACAGGGTTCATATAACTAAATAAAGCGTCTCAGGAATGAAAATTTATGTGCCTAGGCAATTTTATCTGTGCTGCTATTATATCACGATGTGGGCAGCAAGTGCTGTCATATGGAACAATTAGATAGGACTTGTACAATTTACTGGTCAACTGACATCTGTTCCCGAGCTTTGATTTTCCTTGGCGTATCATTCCATTTAATAAGGGTTTCCTCTTTCTTCACTATTTTGACATAACATGTCTCTGAAAGGTCACATATGCAAAGGGGAAAAAGGTCCATTGAAAATCGTCTTGCATGCACTGTGTGATAGTGAAGCACTGAAAATTAGGATCTTTCTTGTAAAAGGACGACAGATCTCTCATGTTTTAGTTCTAAGCAGGTTTGAATTGGACTGCAATCATACTGTCTATTGAAGGTAAACTAAAGGTCTGGTTGTATTAGGAAGTATTAATAAAATGTTAACATTTTGTCCTTGCAAATTAAGTAGCATTAGATGATTGGTCACAAGCTGATGACTAACAAGCTTAGCAAGGCAGAAAATGCTTGCTTTAGTCTTTCAGCACAACCCCAGCTCAGAAGTACTCTGATGATTCTGCATTGGATATAAAGTGATGGGCAAGAGGATGAGTACAGAGCAGCAGTGCAGTCTGAGAGCAATCCTCCTGAATGTGAAGAAAACCTGGCAGATGGTGACCGATTTCAGAATGAAGATGACAATTACATGACCTGTGTCTATCATGGGATGCGATGTTCATCTGGTTCACCTGGGTATCCTCATAAGCAACATGCAGGAAGATCAACACAGCAGTTAGCAGTTATATGCAAGAAGGGGATGAGCATGCTCTAAAGAAGCTGAGACCCTTCAACATGAACAGCAAAATGTTGGAGATCCGTGTGTTGTGGCAAGTGCAGTGTATTTGGTCTGCTGGGGAAACAGCACTAGAGCTGGTAACACCAACAGAATAGATAAACTGATCAGGAACACTGGTTTTGTGGCAAACTGGACAATTGAAGCTGTGGTGGAGAGGAGGTCATTGAACAAAGTGCTATTCATCATGGGTAATCCTGCTCAGGAAGTGGAGCACCTTCTCTAATAGACTGATTCAGCTCCACTGCCACAAGGACAGACCCAGGAAATCTTTTATACCACATGCAATAGCTCTTTATAATGCATCTTTGTTCAGGGAAGACACACCTGACTATACTATGACTCACCTGTCATATTTTAGTTTTCACAGTTGGTCATCGTGTTTCCATCTTTTTTTTTTACAAGCCTTCTGACTGAAACACTTTCACAAAATTTTCTTATCTCAATATTCCTTGCAAGAGTGATTAATCTTGGATGATAGTCTTAAATCCCCTCTTTGACTGTCAGCGTTGTTTTTGAGTGAGTCGATATTGAAATAAATGAGGCGCTGATGTTCTGCTTTGTTTTCTGAAGAAAAATATTATGATTAATGCGTAATTCACCTGAACATGTAGGCCTGCTGATTTTGGCCAGCTGCAGTGCATCCAAGTTGTTTTTTAATTTGATAAATAGCACTTTAATTTATAAAACACATACCTTTGCTTAAAAAATAGCATTAACCACTTAATATCATCCATCCATCTATCTTCTTCCGCTTTATCCGGGGCCGGGTCGCGGGGGCAGCAGCCTAAGCAGAGAGGCCCAGACCTCCCTCTCCCCAGCCACCTCCTGTAGCTCATCCGGGGGAACACCCAGGCGTTCCCAGGCCAGCCGAGAGACATAATCTCTCCAGCGTGTCCTGGGTCTGTGAGGTCTGAGAGGTCAGCCACCCTTCAGAGGAAGCTCATTTCCGCCGCTTGTATCCGCGATCTCGTTCTTTCGGTCACTACCCACGGCTCATGGCCATAGGTGAGGGTAGGGCTTTTACACTCTCTTCACCACAACGGACCGGTGCAGCGTCCACATCACTGCGGCTGCAGCACCAATCCGTCTGTCGATCTCCGGCTCCCTTCTCCCATGACTCGCGAACAAGACCCCGAGATACTTGAACTCCTCCACTTAGGGCAGGAACTCATCCCCGGCACTCCACCCTTTTCCGGCTGAGAACCATGGCCTCAGAACTGGAGGTGCTGATCCTCGTTCCCGCTGCTTCAACCTCGGCTGCAAACCGTTCCAGTGTGAGCTGGAGACCATCACCTGATGAAGCCAACAGAACGTGTCAGTGGGATTAAGGAGGTTCTCGAAGTATTCCTTCCACCGCCTGACAATTTTCTCAGTCGACGTCAGCAGCGCTCCGCCAGCACTATACACAGTGCAGGTAGAGCACCGCTTTCCCCTCCTGAGACGCCTGACGGTTTGCCAGAATCTCTTCGAGGCAGTCCGAAAGTCTTTTTCAATGGCCTCTCCGAACTTCTCCCACACCCGAGTTTTTGCTTCAGCCACTGCCCGAGCCGCATTCTGCTTGGCCTGTCGGTACCTGTCAGCTGCCTCCGGAGTCCCACAGGCTAACCAAGCCCGATAAGACTCCTTCTTAAGCCTGGTGGCTCCCTTCACCTCTGGTGTCCACCATTTGGTTCGGGGATTACCACCACGACAGGCACCAACCACCTTGCGGCCACAGCTCAATGCAGCAGCTTCAGCAATGGAGATGCTGAACATGGTCCATTCGGTCCCCAGTCTCCATCGGAATGCTGTTGAAGCTGTGCTGGAGGTGTGCGTTGAAGATCTCGCGGACTGGGGCCTCTGCTAGGCGTTCCCAGCACACCCTCACTACGCGTTTAGGTGCACCAGGTCTGTCCAGCGTCCTCCTGATCCAACTCACCACCAGGTGGTGATCAGTTGACAGCTCAGCCCCTCTCTTTACCCGAGTGTCCAGAACATATGGTCACAGGTCTGGTGATACGATTACAAAATCAATCATCGACCTCCGGCCTAGAGCGTCCTGGCCGCAGTATCACTTAAAATCATGAACCGTTTAATTTCTTAATTATAAAAGGCGGTCCAGACTTGTTTTAAAGGCCTACTCTGTTATATCACTGTTCTTAGATTCAAATCTTTTTCCCTTCTAAAATAGAAAAACATCCACACAAAATATTCATCATCATCTTCATCTATCTTCCAACAGGACTAACACGCACAATATTATTTATATGTTTTAGCGAAGAAAAACAGCCAAATGTGTTTTTAGTTTGCAGTAGGCGGCATTAAAACGCCTTCCTGTGCCAGGCTCTTTGTAGGAGAGGCTGAGCAATTATTGTATGCTCCAAAGCAAAGCACTGGCTATTGGCCGCCCCTCTCCGTGTTGCCCTGGCAGTGCTGCACTGTTATTGATAAAGTTGATAAAGAAATGCTTCGGCATGCACCTGACAGATTAGACCTGAAATCCCTGGGGTGCAGAACAGCTGCAGCCAGACAGCATACACTAAGTCCCCCGACAATCAGCAGCTTACAGAAAATGTCTGGCTCAAGTGTGGGAACTGGGAGGAATGTAATTTTCGGTAGATTTGTTTGCTTTGGTTTGTCTTGTTGCTTTGAGACAAGTTTAAGGTGGATCCAGAAGCTGTCAGCTGAAAAATTAAAGCTTTTTTTTTAAACAGCTAAAACAGGACTGATAGGACATAAACAAGTGTCATTCAAGAAACTGGCTAGTTCCCAACACTCCGAAAAAAAGTGAAGACTAAACAAAATTCCCATCACATTCCAGTCTATGATGAAGGCTCTCACATGCAAATAGATTAAAGCCATTTGATTAGTCCTGTAAGTACACATATCTACACACCTGTGCGGGATCTGTTGAAGCTTTGCTTTAAGCTCCACAGTTAGTGGATTGATCCTGCTCTGTCAGCGTATGTTCAGGGAAAAAAGTTGGCAAAAAGTTGGAATTCTGAGTTCATGTGCAGATCATAAATACAAAGTAAATATGAACATTATCATCAAAATATAAACTGCAGCAGTCTAGTAAACAGTGGCACAGATTATAAGGTCATTACAAATTTTTGTATTTCACATCCCATTAGGATTTACGTCAATGTGTTGTAATGGCGTAAAACTGCAGTTCGTGCATTTAACACATTTTACAGTCCACACAACAAGTTAAAAACAGTCTGTGTTGAAAAGCAGCTGCCTTCAGATGTTCGTGTGTTAAATCTATTTAACTTCACAAACTTGAACCTCTACAGAGCATCAAGTAAAAATGATTCAATTTCACTTGTGGGTAGAAATCCAATTAATCTACACCGGTCTATATATTTGATAGCTATTTCACCTCATCCAAAGTGTCAGTTTAATGGCATGGTTATGTAACTATTGTAATGCCCTCACCAACCAGTCTGATTAAGCTACAGTATACTGGGCCAAAGTACAGGCTCAAGAGACAGATGCTAAAATGCGCAAGATTAGTGAATAGCTGGAAGGTTGCGACACAAAGTTAAAGAAAACTCAAATGAACAGCTTAAAAGATTCCATTTACCAAACACTGAAATAAAATAAAATAAAATATTGCCATTCTGCCGTAGCGCTCTTACACTGGCATATGTGTTAAATCTGAAAAATGAACAATGCAACAAAATGGCCACAATTTCATAAGAATAATAAAATTTAATAACACTAAAATTCTCTTTCTTAATTTCATTAAATTCTGTACAAGTCAGTAATTATATACTCTGGCAACTGAGCAAATATTAGTTATTACTGCATCACTGCCTGTTTCTCCAGATAGAAAAGTATTTAGTCAGGTGTTAAGTGAGTTTGCTCTCTGTGGGTGTACCCAGTAATAACAGTCATCAATAGAATGTGGGATCTGTTAATCTTACCACATCCAAGTGTTTCACCAGGGGGAAAGATGGAATGGGTGTGTTCCTTCTCCGGTGAATGGAATGATCAGACCGTTGGGCAGTTCGCCACGTCCTTCAGAAGGTATCAAAGAAAACCCACAACAATAAAATACTAGTAATTGCATTGGTTCATGTATTTTTAATTACATCAGGCCAATTAACCTTTTCATCTAATAAGCACTGTTTTAGTGATTTTACGTTAGTTATGAACTATCCCATGGAGTGTTTACAACATTAGCTTTTTTTTGTTTTTTTAGCACTTTTCAAACCATGAATTATCATTTAATGACCATGAAATCCACTTGTTTTTGTATGTTAAATCATCTACTGAAATTTATTTCAATATAACAAACTCCCTTTCTCTCCCCAGATATCTTACTTAATACATTTTGTGGGCTTTCTGTGCACATTTTTACCTCTCGCAAAAAACTGAACATATTTTTAAGAAATACGTTTTACAGAACACATTTGGTACTACAATAGCCTTTTATGTACAACAAAACAGAGCTTTAGCTAGCTTTCAAGATGAAATTCTCCTATAGACCCCAAAAAATATGTCCTCCATACTGTACATGCTGTACACATGTATACAGCACAGTAGTGATTCAGCATCTTCAATTTGCACAACACAAGAAAAATATACCCACTTAGATATTAGATAGACATGCCAACGCCATAACGTAGCGGTAAATTCACTCTGACAGACAGCTTCCCCACCTCTCAGTCACTTATACTGTTACTCCAGAACACTTCAAGAAAAAGAGGACTTATTTTCACTCAGATTATTTTTCTTAGTTACTTCTCTGCTTCTTTTTGTTTCGTGTGCTGCAGTGCATCTCTGCTTCTGGCTGCCCTGGCTCCTGCTACATGCTAGGAGAGAGGATGCAGCCTTCACTCCAGTAGGATTTACCAAGAGGTTAACGTGGGCCAGCATGGTGTTCTGACATATTCAATTAATGAGCAATTAAATATGATAGGCAGGTTAATACACAATGTCAAAGACGTTACTTGTAATTTTTCATGTACTTCCAGCAGACAACACCCATACACTCGCTCAGTAATAAGAACATAATGACATCACATGACTTTTAATGTATGGATTTTTCCTCCTCATGCTCAAGGTGCAGATATAACATTGCCAGCATGGCACTTCAGCTTCTAGGCAGCCCTACAGCAGAGGGGTGAGTGAAATGGAGTAACGATTTTTAATTGGCAGAGAGAAAAAAAACATACATTTGTGGCACAGGGATATGGACAAACATACAAGAAAGACACAGCAGGAGAGGAAGATGAGACATTGTTGTCAAAGGTAGGGATTGCTGAGCAAATGACATTTTATAAACTGGAAATTAAAATCTTACTCATCACATCCTAATCATCATTTTTCTATATTATATAAGGTCTTTTGTGAAACATCTCATTATAATTATGTGCTATTCAAAGATTGCATAAAATGATGTACCAGGCTGTTTACTGCAAGCTAAACTGTACTCACACGAATGTTTAGGGTCAGGACAAAAATGTAAGTTACAAAACAAACAACGGCCCAAAAAAGTCAGGGGCTAATATATTTGGGTTCTTTATTTCATGGAAAACTAATTCCCAGTGACATAATGAGAAATTAATGTAAAGTTCCTGTGCTCCATTTAGCATTCAGAGTTATCCAGGAGCTATTTATTAAGAAAGTACCTGCAGGTTCACAGTTCATGTAGAAACTCTGCTGAGACAGCTGGTACACTTTTTCAGATTCAGTATGATTCAGTATCCCGCAGTCTGCTCTTAGTTTTCTCAGCTTTCTTAAGGATTTACGTGTTAGCTATTTGTTCCCACCTACCACTGAGCTTTTTCATATGGTTTGAACACCAGAGGAGGTAAAATATAACAAATAGGACACACCAATCCATCATACTTAGCTAATGAAAGATGAAAAATGATTTCTTTTAATGCAACCCTCCACTGGTTACAACGTGGCTCATGAATACAATGCACTCGCTTTGTGTTTGCAGTATGTGTTTGACTTACAAGTGAGCAGTGATATCCACAGTCCCAAAAATCAAGCAGTGTAAGACGCTCAATGCTGGGTTCCCGATAGTGTTAGGGCATGTGGCCCAAGAATCCAGGTGAAGGTTGGGCTTTTGTGGCCAAGCAATTAGGTGGCAGGTGTTGTGTGGTCTGGCAGGAGGAGCCTAGGCTGTGTGCCTGTGGGCACTGATTGACAGATGGGTAAAAGAGTGAACCCTGTCTGGAGAATCTCCTGCCGTTTGATGGATGGGGATGTGACTGAGGAGCACCAGCGCATATTTGGATGCAGCCTATTAAGACAAGAGGTGAAACTTGTGCCATACAAATAGCATTTATGCACAACCACTTTTTAACCTTGTACATGCAGTATGTTTCATCTGTGATCCCCTTCTATCACTGAGCTAATACAGAACAAGAAGATTTCTTCTTCCAATCCTCTTAATGTGTAAAACTGGTGCTAGAATTAGGTTGGGTGGTTAATCTACTGTAAACTGGGCTTCAGACTTGTAGCCTTGTTTGAACTAGGATTTACTAGTCTGGGGAAAGATTTTACCCGAGAAACACTTCTGGCAACATCGTGTTTTCTGTCAACCATAAGAGACTTTCTCTCATCCATTCATCCAGATGTTCAATCATATTCGTCATAATAATGCGTGTACAAAAACACTCAAGTGCACTACATTTGGGTCACCTAAGGGTTACTGCCTGATAAAACAGAAAAGTCAACATTTTCTGCAGCTGTGGAGTGGAGCTGCTACTTGGACAGCTATGAGACGGAGCAATGTCTCCAGGGATGGGATAAGTATTCCTCAGCACTGACACTGCCATTTAGCTATAATAAATAGTTCTTTGAAGTAACATGGTTTTGTTTACACATTTGAGGGGTTACCTGTATTACTTTCAGCCTGATATTTAAAAAATTTAATTATGTAAGTCCTCCAACCGAAACAACCATACAGGAAGTTTGTCACTACCTTTTAATAAAGACCCATAAGAGATGGAAGCAGCACATGATAGCTGCCACTGCTGAACATGACTGTCCCTTTATAATATTCTGATGTATGTTACATGCAGCTTAGGTTTAGGCAGAAAAACAACTTGTAAATAAATGTGTGTTACATTTTTTTGTCCTTGTGGCTGATTTGACAAAGACACTCATCACAACAATTACACAGTTGTGATCTTGTCAGTCCCAGACAGAAGGTCTCTCAGCAGGTTTCCAGCAGTTCACCTGTCTCCTGACTTGAGTAGCGGCACCTTGATCAGGAAACCCAACAGATGGGGATTCCCCAGGTGCACCTGAAAGGATATAGAGCAGATGAGTCAGTATTATTAATTTATCCTTACTTCATGAGCAGTGTAACCATTTGAAAGCACTATTTCATTGCACTCCCTTATATGCTAGCTGAAATAAGTCTAACCTGTACTCTTGATGAAGTGGCTAGTAAGCACAGTGGCTATTTTACCTTTCCTAGCATTCTGGGGTCCCTGTGCAGGACCTTTTCTGCAAAATCTCCACATTTTTTAAAATAGAAAAATCACAATTTTCCTCCGTCTTCTCCTATCTGAATTGTGGGGTCAGCTGACTGAAACGTGTGTTTTCCCCATCCAATCCCAAATTTTTTTTTTTAGATCAACTGTGTTAATACAGTATGTCAAAATGAAAACATAACTGTAAATTCAGACACGTGAGGTTGTGCTGAAAACAATGATTGATCAATGACAAGGCAAAGTAAATAACACACAGAGTCGACTATGAAATCTGAGCAGGGCAGATAGTAAACCACACACACTGCCTCTATTAAAACTAATAATAGTAATTCATTCATTACACAGATTAAATTAAAGTGAATTAAATAAAATTAACATTAAACAAATGGACTCACATATGGATGCATTTTAAGGAATCCATATGTCATTTAACATGTCATTTTATCTTCTTCTATGAAGTCTTAATTTGGGTGTGTAGGCAAACGGTTATCTAAGGAGTAAATGCCAGACTCGGATTCAAACCACTGGTTAAAATTGTGTGATTGTAAAAATTTCCATTTCACTTTGAGAATAGTTTCTTGTTTGCCTGTATTGAAATATTTAAAGGGAATTGTGATACCAAATTAAGTCACTTTCAAGCAAGAGGCAGCAAGAGGGCATGCTTGCCACCTGTGTTCATGTCTTTTACAGGTCAATACTGTTAAGACACAGTGAAAATACAGACACATAGAAAGACATCATCTACAGTAATCAAACATATTAATAGATTTATAGTGTATAATGTGGAAGCTATTAAAAAAAAGCACAAAAAACATGTTTTTTAATTGCGCTTTATAGACAAACCTAAAGAACTAACTCACTGTTTCACTCAATTCAGCAGTCACGAGTTTCTGCCACATTTGGCTGTAATATTGTTTCATAAATCTAATTAAAAAATGTTGTTCATTGGGGGCAAAGCTTGTTTAATTATTAGATGCTGCACAACCCTCTTTGGATAAAAGTCAGGACACTACATAAAATATATATAAAAACAAAAAGCAATCAATTTGAAACTCATTAAAACCCTATATCTTCTACGTAGACAACAAAACACGCATCGAAAGTGAGAACCTTTTGTTTAATTGTATATATTAATTTAAAAAGGTGATGCTGAATTTGATGCCAGCCAATTTTTTAAAAAGTTGAATCTGTGGTGATAAAAGACCAGAAAAGTTGTGTGCTAGGAAAACATCAAATGAAAGAACATTGCAGAAGCTTATCATGCTACAGATAAGGAAGAGTTTACCCTCTTGCTTCCCTTCTCTGGGCTAAGAGATCAATAACTTATTGGTTAATAACAAGTTATGGACAAGGTTAAAAACCCAAATTAAACTATGGCTACTGGGCCATCAGGCAGCAGAGTTATTTTGTAGAAGAAATCCACTTGCACTTGCTCAGGATCACTTCTGAAAAAAGGGAAAGGGAAGGTCTCGCTAACAATACAAAACCAAATTGTGTGCATATTAGAAGAGCATGACTCTGTAGGACAAGAAATGACTGCAGTGAAAAATAGGGCAAGGGGAACGACAAACAGTTGAAATTTTATAGCCAACAATAATAGAAAAAAGTTTGCTATAGATTTGACTGTAGCAAACCTTCTGCTGTGACTAGAACAAAAGTTTCTCACCTACTTTTTGTTTTGGGTTGGATTTTAGCCGGACAGTACGAGCAGTTACAGCCGATTCCAGTGTCCAATCACATTAATCCATGACTCATTTGTGTATTATGGCTCGTATCAGTGTGAGCAGAATCAAAATCTTTTGACCTAGAACTCACTGGATTAATGCTGTAAAAGCAGATGACTGTATATCCACCACAATTAAAATTGATGAGCCCACTGTCTGAATAGGGCTTGCTGACTTTTTATTGATTTCTGCACCACTCACTCATTTCCTATATGCAGTGCAAGCCACTGATTCTTGTTAGTATTCCCCTCAACATCCCCTTTTAATGCCTTCTCCACAAGAAAACATGCAAGCAGCTCAACAGCCTAAAGAGAAATATTCATTATTTTATCATTGCTGGTGAAGGTCACTCCTGTCTATGAATCCACTATTAGCCGTGTCATTGGATATCAGTCTAGATTGAGACCATATTTGCAGACTGCCAATTATAAAGGCTAATATTTTTATTTGCATAAAGCTGGGTTCATTATTCTCATTGAAATGTCAAGTTAGCTGACAGACATGCACACACTTATAATTTTATAGCTGCTGCATAGTAGGGTACACCATAATAATACTACTATGAATAAAAGTCATTTATGTGCTTTAGAGAAAGAACATTTCAAAATTTCAAGATATGGTTAAAATCGTGTCTTGAGCCACTCCTCCCCCTCCTTTTTTTAAAGTTGTCTTAAGCAATAGTTCTCCAGGCTTTCTGAAAGTATTACAAAGCTTTTCTTTGGACATTCCCTGCTTTATCACTCATTTTTAGGAAAGGGAAACAAGGAGAAGAGGCTGGCAAATTACACAAGAACTGTGGAGGGCTGAGTCCAAATTTGAGATTTTTGGTTCAAATCATGAAGGAGGTCAGGAGAGAGGCACAGCAGTGAATTTCTACAGCCATCTGTACATTGCAGCGGAGGCTCTGTCGTGATTTGTGGCTAGATGTTCAGCCAGTTAAATGCAATCCTAGTTAAAATGTATCTATTTTTCATAGGAAAGCATAAAGAAATGTGGGATGGCTCAAGACTTTTGCATTGTAGTGTCCACCAAACTGATCAGATGCAATATGGGTATCCAATGTTTTTTATAAAATCAACACCTGTTGAGAGAAAAAAAGATAAAGGATTCATTCTCAATGACAAAAACAAAATCAAGACAATCGTAAAGTATGCTAAAATATCTCCACACACAAAACACGTTTTTTTTCTGTAGTGGTTCCCAAAGTCATCTTTGTAGAGGATTCTTTCTGAAAAGACTACTAGAAAAATTGATATAATACTGTTCTCTACCAAAACAAAAAATAAATAGACGTTCTACTTTTGGAAGAGGTGAGAGCAAGCTGATATTTAAGAGTGTTTTTTCAGTAAAAACAGAGGTGTCACTGGTGCTGCACAGCTGTTTGTTTATATTCTCTCTCTCGGTTAGAAGCATTGGAAAAAAAAATGTTTTCATCAGCACCCCAGAAGGGATAGTAAGCAAGTGCTATCTCACACAGACACATTCCCTTCATCAGGCATAAATTTAACTATGGTACAAAAACGATTTCTGGTGTGTAAATGAATGCCTCCCGTACCTTAGACGCATCTTCGACAGGCGTAACAATTGCTATCAAGCCCCAGAATCACCCTAAAAGACTCTAAATTAACCGAGAACACATTGCTCATTGCTTCATCTCCACATTAAAGGCATCTGCAGCATTTGCAGTAATTTTGTGTGATGAGGTTTTTTTTTGTGTTTGTGTGTGTGCGCGTGGTCTGATTGCTCTCCGGATTAGTTGCGCTGTCTCTGTTTCTAGCTGTTTGTCCCTTCATCGTCATCTGTTTCCTCGAACAGATCAGTGCAGATTGGGTCCAGCCTTAATCTGAGAGGTCCACATTGCTAAGGCAGCTGCTGGCCGACCAAGAGGTTGGCACTGCTGCCACCTTGTAATGACCAGGACAGCTGGCGTGGCACAGGCTCGCATCGCAGTGGTCGAAGACAGAAGTGTGCCTCTGCCATCTCATAGCAATGAGTATTACTCTGAGTGCCAAAACTTTTAGTTATACCAGATTTGCTAGGAACGCATTTGCCATTGTGTTGCGCATAAATCTCAACTATATGGTTAACTATTATCATACTTAAAGTACTATTACAGGTACAAATGATACATTTCCTCATTCCCAACTTTCTTTATTTCTCTTGCTTTCATACGGCTCCTCTTCTCTCTTCTTCTCTAGCACAGATTCTCTCTTGGAGTGTGCTGCAGCAATGCTCACAGGGCTAAAATCTGGATGGATTACAGGGTCTAACAGATGCTTCTACTGTTTCCAATAGCTCCCCCAAATCAAGCAGAACGCAAATATGCATATGTGCACATTCTGGCCGGTATTTATGTTACTAGGGAGTAGTCACTCGAAAGCTGCAAATAGTGGAAACGTCTGTGGCGCTAATGCAATAGTAAAGCCATTTATTGGGGGGAAATTGTTTTACGTACAGACTATCAAGTGGTCATGAAACTCCTTATTTCTTTCTCTTTTTTTCCACTGAAGCTTAAAGTCTCATGTGGTGGAAGCTGCTGAATGTGGCGAAAACACAATTGCAAAACTCAGGGCTGATCTTAATACTTTCATCTGGAGCCCCCTTCACCCAGCTCTCTGACAAGTCGGTCCGGCCAAACAATTTGTGAGAATCCTCAGTAATTCTCTGCTCTTCCTCCCTCCCCATCCCTTTCAACTTCTTTTTTCTCCCTCTGACAAAGAGTCACACTGAGGTTTCTACACAGCAAAACGGTTTGTTCGGCTTCTCTTAAAACTCATCTAGACTTCTTTTTTTTTCCTCAGGGAGGATACGCGCTCACAAAACGGCCATTTACTTAAAAAAAATACTAAACGGAAACACATAATAGCGATTGCACTTCCATGCATAATTTAAAGATTTGAGGGCACAGGAAATGGCTGAGCATTTTAAAAAAAAGAACACACCAAAACAGAATATCTTATTATACAATGTTTATGTCCTCGTTACAGCCCACTGATAGAGCCACTAAAACAGCAGTTAACAGCTTCTGTTCTCTCAAGGGTATGCAAAACTCGGACTCAATCGGTGATGTACAATAACAATACATAGAAGGCACAGGGTTGGAGCTTCGATTGATTGCATTTTTATGGTGGGGTGGGGTGCAAATATATGATGATGCTGTGATATTTTGCAATTGTCTCGTATAACCCCCACTTTTGCCATGTTAAAACGCAAAAGAGCACAGAAATCCAACCATCCATCCAGAAATGTCAATACAAAATGATGAAACTTGGAAATGAGAGATAATGTTTACATTGCGTTCTTAAATAAATACTGCACATGTCATGAGCTCGTGCCAAAAAAAAAGCAAAGCAAAGCAAAACAAAACAAAAAAACTTAACCATTGTTTTGGGAAGCAATTTGTAACAGATGGCTGGATGTAATTATTTTAGACAGAAGGAATGAGGGAGGCAAAATACAAACATACACAAGGAAATGAAAATATTGCTTGATGCTGAGATAGAATAGATAGGCCCTTTTTTCCATGTCAACAATATTTATGTATATGAAGATTAAATTAATTGAAATAGAAAATAGTCTAACGCTGAAACAATATAAAAGTAAAGGTGCCATGGTTAGATGGAAGTCATTATATTTCGGCTCTGGCTAAGCCAGGTTGATTTACAACATGCAATCACATCTGATTTTCTTTTTGTTTACCAAATGTGGCCAGTTTATTTCAACCATGTCCTTCTTACTCTGTTTTGGCATATTGCACCTGTATTTTTTCACAATATTTCATGAGGCTTTTGTGTGATCATTTGTGTTCCAATCAGGGTTATAACCAAATGAGTAAAGTTCAGAACTTTTTTCTCTTATTGTGTCATGTTTAAGGTGTAGCACCTGTGCTCGGGCGACCCGCACCAAAGTCTACACTTTTATAGAGACAAAGTCCTATAACTCCGTTACAGTCAACACAACAAATTTTGTGTTGTGTACAAAATTGACTTTATTTTGTATTGCTTTATGTCTTTGGTTGAAGAAACTGTGTATGTATGGAAGATAAGTGTTGTATGAACAACAAAAAATTAATAAATCAAAAGATTTTCCCTTCACTTGACGTTAAAATAGCACAAAGGAAAAAGTTACACGCCCAGTGACTCTGGTCCTACTCTCATTCGTTCCTCATGCCAAAACCAGACAATACAACCAAATCATAACGATCATAACATAATTGAATCCCCATGTCTTTTCAAAGTAAAAGCCTACACAAAAATGACCATGGCCCACACCTGTGTGACTGCACAGCTGGTTACAGCCATGGTTCAAGTTACACTTTTAAGACAGTTCTGATAATGGCAGCGGTTTCAAACATGTAGACATTGTAGATTACTGAACCTAGAATTCAATGTGAAAACCTTCACTTTTTAAGTGGTGAGTGAGGAATGAAATCAAACTGTGCTTTAAAAGTACACTGGCTATAAGTCCATTTATTTAAAAAGACATAAATAAAAGGACGTGTGGTGAAATGAAACGTTTTTGGATTGTGGGCAGCATATTGTGCATTCCAGCATGTTGCTAAAATGCCTGAGGGTTCATGTAATGAACTGTCATAATGTGCGTGCCTGCTCGTTTCCTGTTTTTCTTGTCAAACACATATGAGGTATATTGGAACAAAATCTGTATCTGCAGACAAATCGGTATAATATACATAGCTAGACAGACAGAGTAAGCATCTTATACTGGGTGACATAATGGACTGCTTAAATGAGGGCAATAAGTGATATGGGAAATGCACCTTGATATTTGGTGAAGAAGAAAATGAGGAAAAAATAGTATGAAGTTAGTGAGGATCTCAGGAAAGAGAAACACCTGTTAAGTTTATATGAACAGCTGGTCCAGTGGCAACCTTGGGGAGCGTTGAAGGATACAGGCTTTGTGGGACTGTGTGCAGTTCTCTTGTAAACATCTACAATGTATTCATTAGCGAGTCTCAAAGCACAGAATACAGCCAATAAAAGACATGCATTTGCAGATATTAAAGGTTTTAAGCAGCACACATCCTAGAGTCGTATGCACAGATCTTCCTTTGGCCTCGTTCTCACATCTTCATGTGTGATTTCAATCACAGTCACTGTCTTAAAGCTGGTTATTTGAAAACTCTAAGGAGCTCTTTTATCGCAATTTTATGCCCTCTGTGAAATATGAGTCATTGAACACTAAGTTATGGAGAGGGTCAATTCAATCTTAAGGAAACTGCTAACAGTCAAATCATTTTTTTTCTCTAAAAATATATTTGAAATTATGACCTTTTAGACACTTTAAAGCACATGCTTTGAGGGAGGGCACAAGCACGGTGCATATTTGGAAAGCTAATCAGGTTGTCCTCCTGCCTAAGCTTAAACTCAGACCTATGGTTTGCAGGTTAACAGATCTTGATGTTTTAATCCTGTACATCTAAGGTGCATCGCTCACCATCTGCTTACCATACCACCCCTCAAACCTTGTAGGCATATTAATTTCCTTGTAAATAATTTAATTTGTGCCTTCAAGAAACAGCGACCTTCTATTCATAGTCATGTATCTACATTTTATGCTAGAATAATTTAATTCATTTAATTAAATTTTAATCAATGCCTCTGGAACCCGACTGTTGTTTTCTTTGTTTTATTTTTCTTACATGTTTTTTTGGTTTGCTTATTTTATTTTATGTGCTTTGTAGTAATATAACTACTGGCATCTTTGCAAATTCTGTGACTCATCTGTACTAATTGCACATAGGCGCTGTAATCCTTAAGCATTCTTAACAAACTTCCCCATTGCTATTTGTGTTGCTTTTCTTTCTTCTTTCTTTTTCAGTTTCCGGTGGCATTTCTGTTCATTTTAGTGTTTGCATTTCACGGTGAGTTATTTAAGTCAGTTCCGAAGGCTGTAAGTGCTTGTATGTGCATAATGAAACCCTATATTTATAGTATCCCCGCTGCATACAAATATGTATCACAACATGTAGATCTAAAGCAAACAGGCAGAGTAAGTCTGCTATAAAGGCTGCTCTTCATTCCCCTGTGGAGGTTCAATCAGGTGTGACTCACGGTGAATAGGCTTGGAGGACAAATGGAATTCATAGTGAGCCGTCATGCTGACAAGCTTGTCATCTTCCTCCCCTATAATTGTCTTTCCGTGTCTCAGCAGGTCAGCAGAGATACGGCTGAAATCTGTAGTGTTGCATTTATGTCTCCCTGTCAAGTCCAAGGAAGGCTCTAAATAAGGGATTTTTATCATGTCTTTAGATCCTCTTTTGTCTTCAGATGCAAAAATTTATTGTGATTGTCAAGATTCACGGGTTCATGAGGATCACTGCTTGGTGCCAAACTTCACTCTTGTTAAAATGCATTCCTACCCCCTGTTGTTTTATTTTGAAACTTGAATTAATGGCTGTCTTGGCCATTTGGGATCAGCAAAACTGGGATGTAAACAGCGTTGACATATTACCCCCACATTTGTTATTAAATACTTGCCTTTCTTTTTGATATGTGTCAAAGGAAGTCCCATAGTTCATCCAATATCCAAAGTAATAGCAGCATTTATCCTCCTTTCTTTTTCTGTTTAGCTGCTAAATACTCCACCATGTTCTCCGGTATGCCACTAACAGTGCTAGAAGTCAAAACATGGGATGTAATAAAAAAAAGACCTGAAGTAGTAGAGCTTGTGTTTGCAACTGTTATTTGAGCCACTAAATATGTTTAAAATTTATTAGGGTAGATGAAAGAATAAAAATTTCTTGGCAACGCTTGAGTAGCATTCTTTTCTCCAGTTGGTAACCTTATGAAAAGTTAATCCGAAAGCATGTGCTCAAGATCTTTTTATGTGTGAACTTGGCCAGGGTGAATTTGTATCAAAAGGGCTGGAACTGGCTGCCAAATTCAAGTGAAAGCTAAAAGCATGAAGACCTTTCAAAGCTGAGCGGAGCCACCCCTGTGTAAGACCTTGTCTGTGAGCAGCATTGTGAATTGTGCTAAAAGCTTCAGTTGCAAAACAGAGTCAACTGGTTTTTCTTTTGTTTTGGTTTTTTTTTTCCTGTATGTAATAATCAATAACAAGCTTCCCTTCCCTTGTGTCTATCCTTGACAGAATTATTAAATAAATAATAATATGTTGTAATATGAATTATAAATATGTTTTAACATATAAATATGTATGCACACACACATGCATTAATAAATCCTGCTTCACCAACATCTGATGTGATCTAATTATTAAGCTCAGCGACATCTGAGCCTGTATGGTGTTTGCTATGTGTTACCTGTTCTGACATAGACTTGGGTAGCATTGGCTGGGAACCCTTACTGGACATGTGTCCTTACAAGGGCTTGAACCAATAATCTAGTGTTTCGAAGACAGTAAAGTGGCCACTACTACAGCAGGTGTGTCCACTAGTGCCTAGAAAAGGCTGGCACAAAGGCTTTGATCATGGCAACACAAGAAATAATAATAATAATAACACATTTTATTTGAGGGCGCTTTTCAGAAACCCAAGGTCACCTTACATTTGCAGGCTGTGCAATTCCTGTCCTATCAATTGCAGTAGACTCCTCCCTTTATGGATTTGGGTCTTTATTATTATTATTATTATTATTATTATTATTATTAAAAGTAGAGTTTGACATAATATGTGTAAAATCTGAATGCATTCCTGCCCTCTTCATCTGCTTTGTTCTTAACACATTTTTTGTGTCACTTATGAAATTTGGTGGTGCATCAGAGCTGGACTGTAACACAACTGGTGCATTTCATCGTGTCTGTTTGTAAACATAAAAGCTCAAAAGGTTTTAAATGAATGATGCAAAGGTGTACAGTGGAGTCATGTTAACAAAAACATTAAAATTTGGCTTACATGCACCAAGATCTTCAAGGTCATCTTTATTTATCAAAAATTGACAAAAAAAAAGGCTCAGAACTTGAAATGATTCTCATAAGTGTGGTGTGTAATGTGAACATACAGAATGTAAGATATAAAGATTTTAAACTTTGTATATGCTTTGTATGAAGCTTGTATGACCTCTGATATCCTTCGAGGTCAACAGATATGAAGGCCAGACTTATAATAATGCTGTATAGAGTTATTTAAAACGATGTTACTTACTGCCATTGTTTGTATTGACAACATATAGACATATAGGGAATGATATTTTGAGATTTTTACACAGTACTTTGAACCTCTGAACTTTGAACCTACTTTCAAAGTTAAAAAAGGTCATACTTCCATTAAAAGTATTCAGTCTTTAAAACTATCCTTAAAAATTCTACTGCCTTTGTGTGTATTGGCAACAGTTTGGAAATGATACGGATGTGGGGATTCTAAATATCAAATTGTAGTTTGAATCCAAAACACATTTGATCTCTGATCTAACGTTTTCATTTCACATCTGCATTTCTTTCAAGTTTACCCTAAAACATGTTATTTTTACTGCACTACAAACATCTTAAAATTAATTTGAAAAGAAGAAAGAACAAATGTATATATACAAATTACAATACTATTCCCTTAAAAGTAAATACTGCACAGAGAGGGAGCTGCCTTAGCGAAGGTTTGCACTATCTGAGTGCTACTTGAAAGTGAACTATGCAGTACAGAATAGAAAACACCTTACACAAGATGATTCATACACCAGTTGAAAACAGAAAATCCTAGTGGGTAAGTGTAAGTATAAGCACCACAGGGGTGCATCGATAACCAGGTTAAATAAATAAGCGGAATATTTTTTTCTCCTTTTACGGAAAATAAATGAGTGTTCTGGTGCTGTTGTACTGACCTTTATTTAATTCAACTTGGATCTTCTTTTTTCTGTTTATAAACTTTTTTCTGAAATAGGGCATGTTAGAAAAAAGTTTGAGAACCATGCACTGGGGAGTTTCTGGAAAGGAAACAGAGATGTTGTCTAATTAAGAGTACAAGATATTAGTGTGAGTGAGAGAACCTTTGTATCCATCCAGAAAGGACTGAGAGATTTGCCAGCATGACTGACAGCTGTTGATGGTCCTGATTTGAGGATGACTAAGTAGGGTAGTTCAGAGTGATAGTTCAGATTGTAAGTGTTAACTTACAATGAGATGTAAGTCGTAATAGGTCAAACCCTAACTGTAACCCAAAGGCGTCTGTTTTTTATGTTCACAAGCATGTTCACACAAGTAATAATAATAATGACAGTAATAATGATAATAATGATAATAATAATATTATTATTAATAATAATAATAATGAGTCCTGTGGTAGTCAGGCGAGCAGGTGGAACAGACAGAAGGGAAGCTGAAGAAGAGCGAAGTGTACGAGGAGGTGTGTATGTATGGAGAAGATCAGATAAATATGCAGGAGCAAGATTATGAAGCACTTTAAAAGTAAGAAGCAGGATTTTGAAATTGACATGGAGGTGAATTGGAAGCAAGTGGGCTTTTTAAGAACAGGTGTTATATGTTCAGTGGATCTAGTTCTGGATATAATACGTGCAGCTATATTTTGAACTAATTGCAATTTATGAAGGGATTTATGAGGTAGACCATAGAGAAGAGAATGACAGTAATCTAAACAGGATGTGACAAGAGCATTGACAAGTATGGCGGTACTGTTTGGAGCGAGTGAAGGACAAAGGCAGTTAATATTATGAAGATGAAAATAGGAAGACTGAGTGATATTATTTATATGTGCTATCGAGGATGACACCAAGACTCTTAACCTGAGGGGAGGGCATGACAACAGAGTTATCAATGGATAGTGAAAAACGTCTAGTTGGAACTTTAGTCAGTTTTGATTTGGTGCCTATTAAAATAATTTTTGTTTTATTGCCATTAATTGCGATTTATTATTAAGAAAGTGACTAAACCAGACCTTGATTTCACTTAAACAGTCAGAATGAGTGTGGGTGGGAGAGTAGCTGTGAGTTTGGAAGATAAGTAGATCTGGGTGTCTGTATAGCAGTGAAACTGGATGTTATGTTTTCTGAAAATGTTACCTAGGGGTAGGAGATAGATGATAAAAAGTAAAGGACCCAGGACAGAGCCTTGGGGTACACCGGAATTAACTGGAGTAGATTGTGATCTGTGAGTGAGTAACTAAACAAACGGCCAGAGAGATGCAAAGTAAGGCGAGTGCCAAACCATTGACGTTAATAGATGCTAATCTATGAAGAAGCATGCGGTGGGAGATAGTATCAGTGATAGATAGGTGATGAGTCCAGAGTCAGCTGCAAGCAGAAGATCATTTGTGATTTCTACGAGAGCTGTTTCTGTAGTATGAAATGAATGGAAGCCAGACTGAAACTGGTCGTAAATGTTATTTCCAGTGAGGTGTCTATGAACCTGTGCAGCCACTATCTTTTCCAGAATTTTGGCTTGGAAAGGCAAATTTGAAATTGGCCTGAAGTTATTTAGATTGGAAGAGTCTGAACCTTCTTTTTCAATATTGGAGTTATTATTGCAGTTTTAAGAGAAGATGGAACAGAACCAGATATAAGACAGGAGTGTATGATATTAACAACCAATGAGCCAAGAGAGGGGAGTGAAGTTTAACAAAATTAGTTGGCAGTGGATCAAGTTTACACGATGATGACTTTAACTTAGTAATTATGGAAGATAGCTGAATAATTGTAGGTAATCCAAATTTGGATGACAGTTGTGTAGGAGAAAAAAATGCAGTTAGAACAATTGACCATATCACAAGTAGAAGGCAATTGTTTAGCATGATAAATAGCTTCTGTATAGTGCTGCATATGACTGAGATACATGTCCTTATGAATAGTAAGTCCTGTTTTCCTGAACAGACGTTCCAGGCGGCATCCAATAGCTTTAAGTTGGCGAAGTTCAAATGAATACAATGGGGCTGAACGAGAGAAGGAAAAGTAATCTTCCAAATGACATGCATCAAAAACTACTCATGTTTTTCATTATTTTTAAGTCAGGTTTGATCTTCAAATGCTACAATTAGTGTCATCACCTATGACAAGTAGGACTTAAGGGTTTAAATTACAATAAAAAAAAAGACCTTCTCACAATCACAAAATGTCAATGTTCTGTCAACTTTTCTCATAAGAATCAGATTTCAACACTTTTAGGAAAGTACTTGCAGGAATAAGTGACTACTGCTATTTGTGATTTATTGAATAACCACCTCATCGCCTTCCAACTTTTAAAAGCCATATATGACTGAGGTGCATAGTATTAAATTTAAACTGCTTTATTCTTTAACTGCATTACATAAAAGTTAAATACCATATATAATTCTGCCTAATATGAGTCAAATATCTCCATCTTAACAATTTGTACCTCTGGGTGTCATTGTTAGGGTCGAGTCTATTATAAACCTCGCTAAAGACTTAGGTGCACAAAAGTCTTTAATCTTCTAATGAAAAGGTCGGTAACATTACACTGACCACTTCCCCACTGTCCGGCCGTGGGTGCTTTTAACCTCTCTCTCTTCTTCTCACCTCTTAGTTTTTCCTCTTTCTTCCCCCTCTGCTTTCTGAGGTTTTTCCTCACTGCCAGTCTGCAGCTCGCTCAGATGTTACCCCCTTTGTACCTTTCTATAGAGCTGTGTTCATATGATGGCTTGTGATCTTATGATGAAATGAATCCTAAATGTCTTCACTCTACAGAAGCCTGGGATGCCTCTCTATCTGTCGCTCAGTCTCTTTCTCTCTCATTGGATAGTGTGTTTGTGTGTGTGTGTGTGTGTGTGTGTGTGTGTGTGTGTCTGTCTATGTATTGGGGGGAATGATAATGGCTCACAGCTGTGCATCATCAACGTACGATCATTGCCTCTGCAATCTCTGTTAGAATAGATGCCCAACCTGACAAGTCTTGACAAGGCTTTTCTAATTTCAGCTACATATTGTTGCTGTCAGGTTTCTGAGCTGCTGTTTTACAGGCCATTTAACGTTGCATTATGTGAAGATGCTATCTTTCCCTGACTTCAAGAACATAGGTGAAATTGTGAATTATGTTCAGGCATAAATAGTATTCTAGGTATTCTCAACACATGCAAAAAACGAGAGAGAGAGAGATGCTTAAAACAGCTTAAAACTAATGCCAACAATTGTGGTATGGGAAATATTCCTTAAATGTCTTCCAATCGAGATTAAATTACACATAACATCGATCTTACATACCATAAAACTACAAGGTAACAAGAAATTTCTTTCAGTATTTGTAAATACCATATACGCTGATACCTTTCAGGAAAAGAAAAACATAACATTAAACACAGGTTACTGTAAAATTGGCTTCTGTTGAGTCAGACCTAAAAACTTAACTCTTCTGAAAATCATTTTGCTTGATGTCCCATTGTCTCATTTAGAAAACAGTCAACACACTGTAAGGGCATAAAAATGTTTTAGTGACCACCTGGATTAGGGAAAGTTTTACGCAGGCAGACTCACGAGAATTTATGACTTCCACCAACCATTCTTCACCTTTGTGGTCTTGAAATGTTAAACATACAGAAGCTGGATTTCTACAACCAAGTGGTGCAAGGAGCAGAGGAAATCTAACAGAGGTTTTTGGGGTTTTTTTTTATCTTGTCAAAGTCCAGGAAAGACAAGCAGCTGAATTCATGGTACATTGGTGAGCACATTTGTTTCGAAGAATTGTATTTTATAGAGACAGACCTACAGTACGGTAATAATTTTACTTTAATAAACAATTACATTGACATTATAAGGGAAATACTAAAAAAACAGTACATGGTGGGGCGACCGTGGCTCAGGGGGTTGGGAAGCGTATCTGTAACCAGAAGGTCGCCAGTTTGATCCCTGGGCTCTCTGTCCTGGTCGTTGTGTCCTTGGGCAAGACACTTTACCCTACCGCCTACTGGTGTTGGCCAGAGGGGCCGATGGCGCGAAATGGCAGCCTCGCTTCTGTCAGTCTGCCCCAGGGCAGCTGTGGCTACAACCGTAGCTGCCTCCACCAGTGTATGAATGCGAGAGTGAATGAATAGTGGCATTGTAAAGCGCTTTGGGTGCCTTGAAAAGCGCTATATAAATCCAATCCATTATTATGGTAAAATGTTAATTTTAGGCTAAGTACTGTAATATTTTGACAAAATGTTGTTAGAGCGTAAATAGCATGCACAACGAAAAGCAGTGTTCATGCTGGTAAATCTAGCTGGCACCTGTCCATATGTTTTTGGATAGTGATACTTTTGCTAGATGCACCACCACAGTCTCTTGGTTTAACTGCACTTGTATGCAAACTTTTTATGTAAATATTCTCTTTTCTCATAAAATTTACAACTAAATAGAATCAGCAGTCCAACACAAACCATGAATGTTGTGTAATATGAGAAACAAAACACTACCATGCCAAACTTTGTAATGATCTGGTTAATGGCCTTCAATGAAACCATCATGAACTACAAAGTCAAAAGTTATTTCACTGTCCTGTATATACATACAAAATATGACTTCAATGTCTTCTGGTGGCAGAGGTTAGCACTGTAGTTACTGTAAAAGAAAACTACTGCTATAATAAATTGGTGTAAAAATACAGTAAATGTACACTTTCCCCTACAGACAGTCATTTCCTTCTGGTTGGATTCAAAGAGCGAGGTCAGACTGAGGTTATCATCATTTTTCTTACATATTGATCAGTATATGCTGCTGGGAAATTAGAGGTCAAAAGGTGTCTAAGAAAAACAAAGGTAAATACTAAACATGACAAAATGTGGAGAGAATGTTCCTCCACACCCAAAAGCCCTCCGAGGGATTAGTTAACCAGTGTAAATTACGGTAAAACTTGTGAAATGACATGGGCTCTGAGACCAATTAGGTTCAAGGCCTCCAGGCATCGGTGAATATATGGCTGCTGCACCTCCTGAGAGCATGTTTCAGGTCAGAGAAAAACAACATAGAAAACAAGCACAAACACATGACCACACAGAGGGAAGAAATGTTTTCTAACCCAATCTTTTATACATTATGCATGATTGTAATGCGGTGAAGTGATTTAGTGGCTCTCCAGTGTGTCACGTTTTTCATCCATATGTGACCATTACTTTTTTTTTTCCTTGTGTAGGTCCATGTATTATTTTACAAAGAAACTGTATTATTAATTCATCCTTAGAATCCTTCACAGCCTGTGATATTGATCATGGAATAAGAGGTCCAATTGCTTGTTCAAGCACATTTCAGTACCATCAAGGGGACTTGAGGAGATTCCTTCTTTTGAAATGTTGTATTACATTACAACATTTGTTGTCAGGAGAAATACAAACACAGGCTATAACAAATTGCATAAAAGCACATTCAAAGTATTAAAGCAAGCTGAAACATCTTTGCCCTCTACATGCAATTTCAGAATGCTGCATTCAGAACAGATGATGGTCTATTTGTTAGCAGCTACCTCACTCACTCACTTTTTAGCAACACACTTCAGAAACTGCTGTCACTCGATCGTGTTGCTGGATCGTGACTCAAACAGTTGGCAGTTCGTCTTGTAACCGGAAGGTTGCCGGTTCGAGCCCTGGCTCGGACAGTCTCGGTCGTTGTTTTCCTTCACCAAGACACTTCACCTACCGCCTACTGGTGTTGGCCAGAGGGGCCGATGGCGCGATATGGCAGCCTCGCTTCTGTCAGTCTGCCCCAGGGCAGCTGTGGCTACAACTGTAGCTTGCCTCCACCAGTGTGTGAATGTGAGAGTGAATGACTAGTGGAATTGTAAAGCGCTTTGAGGGCCCCAAAAAGCGCTATATAAATGCAATCCATTATTATTATTATTATTATTACCTATTACAACTACAAGTATTGACATAAAAGTCTTTTTTTTAAGTATATATAACTGGGTCATACACAGTTATAAAATATCAGGGAAGATTTTAAAGAAAATGAAATTATGTGTATAACCTACTATTAAAAGATTAATGCCTGCACTAGGAGCTACATGACTGTGAATTAAGTACACTGAGACAGGAGAGAAAAGTACTGAGAAGTAAACTGATTGGCCATTTTATGAAGATTTATTGAATAAAAAAAAAGTAACACCAGCATTTGTCTGTAAGAATAAATTAGCAATTTGCCAGAAGCAGGTGGGGGAACCTGATTTGGTGTATCAGTGCAGTGTGGAGAAAAGATTTTTCTTTGTGTACAAGCTGCAAGAAGCTGTCGTGTACTGCCACTCGGAAGATGCTTCACTAGCTACATAGCTCATTTACAAGCAGAATTTGAATGAATCTAATCAAAATCACCCCCTTAAATATAATAATTGATAATATTTATATATAACATTATTTGATGTCTTCTACCCTTGATGTGTACCAGTCCAGCATACTGACTCACTATAAAAATCATCACATTACTGCAAACTAATGCACTAAACTACCTGGTATTTCACAAGCTACCTTTAAGTAACACAGTATTGCTATATTTAGCTTAATTTGCAAGGTTTTTCATAGAAGCATAATTCAGAAACATGCTGTGTATAGATCCAATAACTGATAAAACATTCAAATATGAAATAAGGTATTAGATACAAGTGTTAAATTTCAGGTTTGTTAAATTTATCTCGCCTAACAGTACTTACTTTTGAAAATAATCTCTCGTTCTTCTCCTGTCCTGTCTATCTACATCTTTCTCCATCTCTCATAGCATATATCTCTGATAGTGTCAGAGCCAATTTAATCTGTAAATAGTGTAATAATGCTCAGTGTGTGGCAAAAAATGTTGCCCGTCTGTTGTCACTAAGGAGAACCTGCTACAATATCCTTTTCCAGGCTTGACTAAGGTCGGGATGTGAGTAAATGTAAGTTCTAGACACCGGTTGCTGTCTAATGCAGATCATCATTTCTACTGTGACTACAGGAGCCTGTGAGCACTTTGCATAAAAAGTAACAAATGAGATGCCTAATGAAGAAATCATTTTGCTTTACGAGATATACTGCAATCCCTGCAATCCATCCCTTCTAAAAAGCTGTCAAGCCAGAGAATTCAAAAGCTAGCTTAAGCAAATCTAACAATTTAACTTAAGAAATAAAATATTTGAAAATCCCCTACCTTTATGTAACGCAATAGCAATAACTGACTCATTATTGTCAAAAAAAAAAAAGTCTGGGAAGCCATGCTAAGCCAGATATGACCACAAAGCAACTGAGGTTCAAACAAAGTTGTCTTCATTTTATATGAAATGCAAAAGAAATATAAACAAAGAATATAAATTTGACATCAGTTTGACAAAGACAGAACAGAATACTGTTAATCCCAGCTGTAAAACACCAGACTTTGAATGAATCACCACGTCACAGCTGAAGACACTGTGTGGTATAACAACGCCAGGCCACACGAGAGTCTTAGACAAGTGGCTTACATAGGTCAACTTTCATAATTGTCTCAGGGACCACTGTGACCCATTTAGTCCCACTGTGTTAATAACGTTGACCTTTATTGGTTTGACGAATCGCTTAAAGTGCACCCATTCATACAATATAAAGCTAAACTGCTGTCTAGAGTCACCAGCAACCAACAAGTACTGTATGCAGGAATGTTCCACCTGTACCACCTAATCAACAATACGTTTAATTACGATATCATGAATTCCAAATCAGGACGGATAATTGTGAACAGTTCTCATTAGATGATTTTATTTTCGATGTTTTTTTTTCAGTATGGTTGCAACAGAGCCCCTTTAGGCCTGCCAGGCTTAAAGAAATGTCTGCTGAACAGAACACCTGAAAGCAAGGTGGTATATACTGAACAAACTGAGCAGTGCCTCGGAACACTTTCCCTAAGACTTCAAAAATAAGCCTTGGCTTTTGACGTTCACTAAATTTGAAAAAAAAGAAGAAAAAAAAAGTGAGGTGCCAAAGACACAAACCTACATTAGCAACTACCTGCATTACCAGAGGAGGAATTATGCTCTCCAGAAGTTATATTGTTCATGGCCACGTATTAGGCACTCTAGTAAGAGCCCTGACTTCAAAGTCAGAGTGTGAAAATTACACAAAAGTGTCTTCTGAGCCACAGCATTCTGGCAGCTTTTCAGAAGCAAAAAAGAAAGTGTATTTTGCCCTATTTTATCCACAAAAATTGTAAAAACATAGGAATTTGATATACCTGGAAGTTGAGAGTTGGTTAGTTATTAGTATTCTGAAAGCGATTATAAGATAAGAAGCTAGAGCCTTTCAAATCATCCAGGTAGCTAATGCTTAAAATATGCTTTATAACTGATTCACACTATGTGAAAGTCTGACAACAACCTGCATTAGCCATATACCATCTTTTCAGTTGGTTTTTAAAATATATCTCGGGACACTGGACAGTGGATCATAAGTGGGCGGCTAAAACACACCTGTTTCTGTACTATTACGATATATTACTGTACTATTACAATTTAATTAAAGTGTATCACCTCTGCTAAAGGTCAAACGGCTTGTTATTCTGTGATTCATCCAACACTGCATTTATTTGGCAATGGCTTACAAAGAAAAGTATTTTCATAATTAACATACATATACAGTGCAGTAAAAAGTATTTGCCCCATTCCTGATTTCTTACTTTTTTACATATTTTTCACACTTCATATTTCAGACCATCAAACATATACAAAATGCAGTTTTT